>NC_058087.1:159686838-159817346 GCF_014858855.1 Bufo gargarizans | reverse complement strand
AAAGAGAAGAAAAGAAAAAAGAGAAAAGGGAAAAAAAAAGAAAAAAGGAGGGAACTAAGAAGGTATAAGAGAAAGAGAAAAAGAGAGAAGGAGGAAAAAGGAGAAGAAAGTAAGAAAGATAAAAAGAGAGAGAGAAAAGAAGAAAGAAAAAGAGGAAATTGGGAATATAGCAAAATATCTCTTTATCCTCTTCCATGGAATATTTAATATTTAAGATCTGCTATAAAGTATAGAGAATACAGCAAAATATCTCTTTCTCCCCCTCCATGGATAATGTAAGATCTGCTACAAAGTATAGAGAATACAGCAAAATATTTCTTTCTCCTCCTTTGACATTATTCTTTTATCTTTTTCCATGGAATATTTAAGATCTGCTATAAAGTATACCTCGGAAGATAGTGTCACCATATTCAAGTAGACATAGTCAGCTCCGAATATCCCTTTGTCCTTATATGGGCTTAATATATCTCCCTTCTCGATACACTGTGAAGTGCACTCTAATATAAATCAATGAGAACCTAATATATACATTTCTCTGAATAGACCTGGTTGTCTAAGTGCGGGAGCATGCGCGGTAGGAAGAGGATTGCGACGCAGGCGCATCCACCCGTACTCTCTGACCTCTGAGGGATGACGTCATAATTTAGTGACGGGAATCTGATTGGCCCCCGTAGACGCCTACAACACGAGCAGGAAGGCTCTGATTGGCCTTCCTTTATGATGACCCGCCTTGGGACTATAAAGTATTACGGATTACAAGCGCTCGTGTTGCATGTAGCTCCATCCCCCTGAAGAAGCCGCGCGAGCGGTGAAACATGTCGGGGGAGCTTCGTCGTGATAAATTTTAACTACATGTTAGGGTAGTTTATCCACAGCACTGCGGTCTGCAGACGCAGTATGCTCTGGGTTATGACCTGAGGGTATAGATGTAGCGAGTCGTGCTGAAAATAAATACAAAGTAGAAACAAGTAGACATACGGCTTTAATAAACACTGAGTGTTAGTAACAGCAGACCGCTCACATCGCCGAATGATAGAGAAACCTGGTGGTACATAACACCAGGGCACTATCAAGGGTGAAGTTAACCCTTTGAAGTGCACCCATTTGAGATACCTATCATTCCTGGAAGGATATTTATGCGGTAAATAGGTATTGATACAATACCACAAATACCCTGAGGAGACTATCCCTGACAGATACATTTTAAAAGACTCTCAATAGAGTTGTTTCTTGTTTTGTTTCGTTTTGTATTGTATTACATGTGGGGATTATTATAAAGAAATAATATTAAAAGTTATATTTTAAAATCTGACCTAAAACAGGTATTACTGGTCATTTGACCATTGGATAATAAAATATTGATTTCCTGGGTCCAGTGGATCTTCTGTAAATAATTTTCTGAGAGACAGGCACAGCTACTGCAGAACACCAAACTCCCGAACTGGATACAAAATAGCACTCCAAACTGGAACCTCGCGAATAGCTGCTAGCAGATGAACAGGAAAAGCATACAATCAGCTTACACTCCTGGCAATCAGTCTCTAACAGCATACAGGGAATCCCCCCCAATAACGACACAAGGCTCCGTGTTGAGGGTCAAGCAGTGGTCTGTGAGTTAAAATGGCCGCTATCTATTGTTCTCACCATGTGCTTCATCCATTGTTCTCACCATGGGAATAGTAAAATCCAAGCAAGTAAGGCAAATGATGCAATCCAGGGACAGAGGGCTCAGTCCCAAGTGCCTTAAGACCCAATAACTTAAGGGACCATAATCCCAGGGCAGGAGGCTGGCAAACAGCCCCCTCTAAAACACTGTGGCGAGGTTGGTTTCGCCACATGGAAGAAGGTATATTGCACCCCTCAATCAATATTTGCTGGAAACAGGTATATGGCATCCCTCAATCAGTATTTTGTGGAAGCAAGTGTATTGCAGCCCTCAATCAGTATTTGGTGGAAGAAGGTATATAGCAAAAGCACCCCTCATTCAGTATTTTGTGGAGGATGGTATATGGTAACCCTCAATCAGTATTTGGTGGAAACTGGTATATCGCACCCCTCAATCAGTATTTGGCAGAAACAGGTATATAGCACCTCTCAATCAGGATTTTGTGGAAGACGGTATATGGCACCCCTCAATCAGTATTTGGTGGTAACAGGTATATAGCACCCCTCAATCAGTATTTGACGGAAACAGGTATATAGCACCCATCAATCAGTATTTGGCGGAAACAGGTGTATGGCACCCCTCAATCAGTATTTTATGGAAGCAGGTGTATCGCCCCAATAGTACTCCCTCCCTCCATAGTGCCCCCCATGTGTGCCAGTATTTAAAATAGGGCCCCCATAGTGCTCCTCCCCCTCCATAGTGCCCCCCATGTGTACCAGTATATAAAATAGGGCCCCCATAGTACTCCCCCCTCCATAGTGCCCCTCATGTGTGTCAGTATTTAAAATAGGGCCCCCATAGTGTTCCGCCTCCTCCATGAGTGCCAGATAGGGCCCCTAGTAAAGTGTAAATAAAAAAATAAAATAAACTCACATACTTTCCTCCTTGCCACTTTCAGTGATACGATGCAGGCCTCTTGCGGCCTGTGTCCAGCACTGTACGGCTCAGACGGCATAATGACGTCTTTGCTCCACCTGCGTCGCCCTCTGATAGGTTGCAGGCCTAGTGCCTGTAGCCTATGAGAGGACCGGGGAAGGGAGACACCTCTCCCCTGCCCCGCCGCAGCCTCCATCTGTATCGCCGTCTTAAGGACAGCGATACAGATGAATAGCGATGAGTGCTTCCACAATGGAAGTGCTCATCTCCCACTGCTGCTGGTAAGAAGGGGCCCCCTCCTGCTCTGGGCCCCTGTGCACCTGCAGCTACAGTCCACAGACTATTATTCAAACACACTGTTTGTAGGAATTCTTCGCCAAGCAATGTGTTATTGTCAGCCCTTTCTATGCGTGATCCAACGCATGTCAAGGGAGAGCATTCCAGCTTGAACTGCTGAGTTCCATGGCTCGGCGCAGTTAGATATTTGGCTCTGAACCCGGTCAAAGACTGACAGCATTATGTTCATTTCCCGTCCCTTGTGGTAATGATGATAATTTCTGTGCCAGCTTCATCTTTGCTAAAGAGCAAAATATAAATATTTTTACTCTCTAGTATTCAATTGTTGATGAGGCCGATTCACATGTACCATGAGTCCCACAAGGGTTCATGTGGATTTGAACCAGATTAGCTGATGACCATGCTTTTGCTTGTTCATGAGCCAATCAGCTTGAATCTGATCACTAAGGAGCTTTTATAAAGCCCATTATTGATCGTACTCTCTCAAATATTTTTCTACCTTTGGTACTACAGGCGTGGGAAAAATAAATTTCCTATAAACCTTTCTTTTTTATTAAAAAACTATAATTATATTTTTCATAGGAATTTTACTTTCCCCACAGCTGTAGTGGACACAGTTGTTGAGATAGAAATAAAAAAAAATCACACACATTATTGTAAATAATTAAACATATTTATTTTTAACATAACAAAAAATAATGTCATTTTAATCATTAAAAAAATGTATAAAATAAAAACTACAAATTTAAATAACTGTGAGAGGAGGTGGAGCGTTGAGGGGGTGGACCTATGCGAACCGGCAGCAGTAGCCCCCCTGTCTTCTGTTGTGGAATGAAAACGACAGGCGCAAGGAAAAGATGCAGGATAAGTTCTGGGGGTGTGAAGGGTCGGAACTGGATTGTTCATGAGCATGTGTAGGAGTAGGGAAAGAAGTTGGAGCATGATAGTGAGGAGGAGAAATTGTGAAAGAAAAAGAAGGCAGATTGTACACATGCTTGGGGGGTTGGGAAAGGGACGGATGGTGGAAATGGGAATGTTGGCGGGTAGGGGCATGTTGAAAAGATTGGGATGGGGGGTAGGTAGTGCATGGGGAGCGGTGCATAATTTCTCACGACCCGTTCTCCATCAAATTTCTGAACTCATGCACCTGTTCAGGAATCATTTGGTCCATTCGGAGGACATAGGTTAGCAGGTAATGTTTGTTCTCAGAGAGTTGACGCACCGACTCCGCACCCTCCACTCGGCATGCCAAGTCATCCAAAGCTCGACGCATCTCATCTGCAAAACTTTCTAGAGCATCGGAAATGATCTCTACAAGGTACCCATAGTCCTCCCAAAGGCTCCTACTGGATCTCCTGCTATTCAGCGTAGCTCTCACATTTTGTCTCCAATTTGAGAGTGCCTGCTGAAAAGAGGGACCCAGTAGGGGACCTGGATTAACCCGAACAGGTGTATGAGGGACAGGAGGGCTGGTGATGGCGGCCGCTTCTGGGGCCGCTTCAAGGGATGGTTCAGGTGCCCAAGTGCTGCTGGCAGTTCTGTGGAGAGAAAAAATATAAGGCCTTGTATTAATACTTACAATATATGACATTGTCTACTTCATAATGTAGGGGGCTGCATGAGAGAAAGGTGTCAAACAATCTTTTGTCTCAGACAACCCTTTGCAGACAGAAGTGTGGATCAATTGTCCCTTCTGACTGTAGGGGGCTGCATGAGAGAAAGGTGTCAAACAATCTTTTGTCTCACACAACCCTTTGCAGACAGAATTGTGGATCAATTGTCCCTTCTGACCATAAGGTGCTGCATAAGAGAAAGGTGTCATCATTCCTTTTTCTCAGACAACTCTTTGCAGAGAGAGGGTGATGAAAGCCAAATCATTTTAAAATAGAAAATAAAAATTTGCATTCTAAGTGCCAGCGTTCTACGTATGAACCCCAGGGCTGCACTGTACACATATGTCGTCCCTGAGGTTGCTCGTGGCCTGAACGTCCTTGCTGTAGTCCCTCATGAAGCGGTCCTGCATTGACCGCCACCGAGTGGTAACCTTGTCCACTGTGGAAAAATAAATGGTTAATTTAAGAATATTATAGTGGACTAGGTTTACATTATACATGAGTTAGTGCTGTACTTACCACATTCTTTCTGATCAGCCGCACTGAGATCCTCCAAGCCACTGAACAAACATTCAGATATCTGCGTCTAGAGCTGCTGGGTCAGGTGATGGTCTGCATGGTGGCGGTCTGTGTGGTTCCATAATGCGGGATGCGCCTCCACCAGCTGGATAAGGAGATTGTTGTCTATACAAGGGACAAAAAACTCCCTATCTTCCCCGGTGGAGTCTCTGGAACCCTGGAAGAAAATGGAAAAGATACATTACAGAAAAAACTAAGTCTTTGATACTTACACATCCCCAACCGTCACGGCCTTTCCCACTGACTCTGGAGGGGACTGGGGGATCCTGCCTGGCAGATCTAGTAGAAGTTTCCTAATAAACAATAAAAAATTGGTTAAAACATAGTTTTTGAAATAAAATAGATATAAAGAAATACAGGTCCTTCTAAAAAAATTAGCATATTGTGATAAAGTTCATAATTTTCTGTAATTTACTGATAAACATTAGACTTTCATATATTTTAGATTCATTACACACAAGTGAAGTAGTTCAAGCCTTTTATTGTTTTAATATTGATGATTTTGGCATACAGCTCATGAAAACCCCAAATTCCTATCTAAAAAAATTAGCATATCATGAAAAGGTTCTCTAAACGAGCTATTAACCTAATCATCTGAATCAACTAATTAACTCTAAAGACCTGCAAAAGAATCCTGAGGCTTTTAAAAACGCCCAGCCTTTTTCATTACTCAAAACCTCAATCATGGGTAAGACTGCCGACCTGACTGCTGTCCAGAAGGCCATCATTGACACCCTCAAGCAAGAGGGTAAGACACAGAAAGAAATTTCTGAACAAATAGGCTGTTCCCAGAGTGCTGTATCAAGGCACCTCAGTGGGAAGTCTGTGGGAAGGAAAAAGTGTGGCAGAAAACGCTGCACAACGAGAAGAGGTGACCGGACCCTGAGGAAGATTGTGGAGAAGGACCGATTCCAGACCTTGGGGGACCTGCGGAAGCAGTGGACTGAGTCTGGAGTAGAAACATCCAGAGCCACCGTGTACAGGCGTGTGCAGGAAATGGGCTACAGGTGCCGCATTCCCCTGGTCAAGCCACTTTTGAACCAGAAACAGCGGCAGAAGCGCCTGACCTGGGCTACAGAGAAGCAGCACTGGACTGTTGCTCAGTGGTCCAAAGTACTTTTTTCGTACTTTGCATGTCATTCGGAAATCAAGGTGCAAGAGTCTGGAGGAAGACTGGGGAGAGGGAAATGCCTGAAGTCCAGTGTCAAGTACCCACAGTCAGTGATGGTCTGGGGTGCCATGTCAGCTGCTGGTGTTGGTCCACTGTGTTTTATCAAGGGCCGGGTCAATGCAGCTAGCTATCAGGAGATTTTGGAGCACTTCATGCTTCCATCTGCTGAAAAGCTTTATGGAGATGAAGATTTCATTTTTCAGCACAACCTGGCACCTGCTCAAAGTGCCAAAACCACTGGTAAATGGTTTACTGACCATGGTATTACTGTGCTCAATTGGCCTGCCAACTCTCCTGACCTGAACCCCATAGAGAATCTGTGGGATATTGGGAAGAGAAAGTTGAGAGACGCAAGACCCAACACTCTGGATGAGCTCAAGGCCGCTATCAAAGCATCCCGGGCCTCCATAACACCTCAGCAGTGCCACAGGCTTTTTGCCTCCATGCCACGCCGCATTTAAGCAGTCATTTCTGCAAAAGGATTCCCGACCAAGTATTGAGTGCATAACTGAACATAATTATTTGAAGGTTGACTTTTTTTGTATTAAAAACACTTTTCTTTTATTGGTCGGATGAAATATGCTAATTTTTTTAGATAGGAATTTGGGGTTTTCAGGAGGTGTATGCCAAAATCATCAATATTAAAACAATAAAAGGCTTGAACTACTTCAGTTGTGTGTAATAAATCTAAAATATATGAAAGTCTAATGTTTATCAATACATTACAGAAAATAATGAACTTTATCACAATATGCTAATTTTTTTAGAAGGACCTGTACAGCTAATTATGGTTATTGGGCCTGTCCGTGTCCCTTTAAACACCCATTTAGGTCAAGATCCTAAATTAAAAAAATATGAGGAGAGCGTCAAATAAGGGACGTGGCCCAGGTCATGGTGCTGCTGGTGGAGCTCTTGTTGCAGGGAGAGGACGTGGTCGATCTATGCCAGCTACACGCACAAGTTAAACCCCTTTGTCAGGTGCGAGTAGGCGACAAAACCTGCAGCGGTATTTGGTCGGGCTTAATGCTGCTCTACGAGTGGTGAGGCCTGAGCAAGTACAGTCGATAGTAGATTGGGTTGCTTACAGTGAATCCAGTTCCTTCACATTGTTCACATTGTCTCCCACCCAGTCTCCTGCTGAAAGACCACAGTTGGCACCTGCAGCCGATGTCCATCAGCCAAGCATTCTGAACCCCAAGTCATGCAGCAGTCTCTTCTGCTTTTTGATGACTCTGTTAGCAGGGTTTCCCAGGGCCATCCACATAGCCCTGCCCCAGAAGTGGAAGAGATTGTGTGCACCGATGCCCAACCACTTATTTTTCAAGATGAGTACATGGGAGGACCATCGCAGCACGTCTAGGATGATGACGAAACACAGGTGCCAACTGCTGGGGCTTTTGAAAGTGTGCAGACCGACAAGTAAGTTAGGGGTGAAGACTGGGTGGAAGATGATGTGGAGGACGATGAGGTCCTCGACCCCACATGGAATCAAGGTCATGCGAGTGACCGATGTAGTTCGGAGGAAGAGGCGGTGGTCGCACAGAGCCACCAGCACAGCAGAAGAGGGAGCAGGGTGCAAAAGTGGAGCGGCTGTCCCCTAGACAGTAGGCCTGCTACTGCCCACCGCAGTAAGGGACCATGCACATCAAAGCCAGCTCCAAGGAGTTCCCTGGCGTGGCAGTTTTTCAGACAATGTGCTTATGACAAGACACAAGTGGTTTGCACGCTGTGTAATCAGAGCCTGAAGCGAGGCATAAACATTCTCAACCTGAGTACAACCTGCATGACCAGGCATTTAAGTGCAAAGCACGAGCTGCAGTGGAGTATACACCTAAAAAAACAAGAAAGGTCTCTGGCTCCTCCTGCTTCCTCTTCTGCTGCAGTCCGGCCTCTTCATCCACCTCTGGAGTGACAGTGCCACCTGCCACCCCACAAACAGAGGATCTGCCAGCAACATCAACACCTGGGTCACCAAGCATCTCCACAATGTCCCACGCAAGCATTGAGCTCTCCATATCCCAAACGCTGTTGAGGAAGATGAATGAACCCCCTACCCACCAGCGATCCCTAACCCTGAATGCCAGTATTTCTAAATTACTGGCATTTGAAATGCTGTCATTCCGTCTGGTGGAGACTGATAGTTTTAAAGGCCTTATGGTGGTGGCTGTCCCACAGTACATCGTGCCCAGCCACCACTACTTTTCAAGGCGAGCCATCCCTTCCCTGCACAACCAAGTAGGGGACAAAATCAGATGTGCACTGCACAACGCCATCTGTGGCAAGGTGCACCTGACTACGGATATGTGGACCAGTAAGCACGGTCAGGGACGTTATATCTCCATAACAGCACACTGGGTAAATGCAGTGGTGGCTGGGCATGAGGCGGATAGCATGTCCTTCCACAACTGAGGATTTCAGGGCGCTTCAGTTTGCCTCCTGTTGCTTCCTCCTGCTACTCTGCTTCATCATCCTCTACCAGCTCCTTATCCTGTCAGCGTAACACCTTCACCACCAACTTCAGCACAGCCAGGGGTAAATGACAGCAGGAAGTTTTAAAACTTATCTGTTTGGGGGACAAACCCCACACTGCGCAGGAGCTGTGGACGGGCCTTAAACAACAGAGGGATGAGTGGTTTGTGCCAGTCAGCCTCAAGCCCGGCCTGGTGGTGTGCGATAATAGGCGAAATCTCGTAGGCAGTTCTGGGACTAGCTGGTTTGACGCACATACCTTGCCTGGCGCATGTGCTGAATTTGGTGGTGCAGAGATTCCTTAAAAATTCCCCGACATGTCAGAGCTGCTGCATAAAGTGCGGGCCGCCTGTGAGCGCTTTAGGCATTCTCACCCTGCTGCTGCTCGCCTGTCGGCGCTGCAGCGTAACTTCAGCCTTCCCGTTCACTGCCTCATATGTGATGTGCCCGCAAGGTGGAACTCCACCTTGCACATGCTGGCCAGACTATGCAAGCAGCAGCAGGTGATAGTGGAGTTTCAGCTGCAGCACACACTTGAGTCGCTCGGCGGAACAGCACCACTTCACCACCAATGACTGGGCCTCCCTGCGAGACCTGTGTTCCTTGTTGCGCTGTTTCGAATACTCCCCCAACATGGCCAGTGCTGATAATGCCATTCTCAGCGTTACTATCCCACTTCTATGCCTCCTTGAAAAAACGTTGCTGGCGATGATGGAAGAGGATGTGGCACAGTTGGAGGAGGAGGAACAGGGATCATTTCATACGGTTTCCGGCCAGTCATTCCCAAGTGGCTCCGAGGGTGGGTCCCTGCACCCACAAACCCAAGGTACACAATTGTCCAGCCAGGGCACAATTCTGGAGGATGAGGAGGAGCAGATGGAGGAGGAGGAACCATGTTCACATGACTGGTGTGTGGATGGGAAGATACAGAGGACACAGTCGATAAACCTCCCACAGAGGACAGCTTTTCGTTGCCTCTGGGCAGCCTGGCACACATGAGCGATTACATGCTGCAGTGTCTCCGCAAGGACCGGCGAGTTGCCCACATTTTAGCTTGTGCTGATTACTGGGTGGCCACGCTGCTGGATCCCTGGGTGGCCACGCTGCTGGACAACGTACCATCCTTAATTCCCTCACTGGCGCGTGATCGTAAGATGCGTGAGTACCAGCGCACGCTGGTAGACGCGCTGCTGGTGGCATTCCCACCTGACAGCGGGGGCACAGTGGAAGCACAAGGTGAAGGCAGAGGACGAGGAAGAGGTCGCCAATGCAGCTGGGGCTCCACCAGCACCTCAGAAGGCAGGGTTAGCATGGCCGAAATGTGGAAAAGCTTTGTCAGCACGCCACAACAACCAGCACCACCAGCTGATATGGAACGTCTTAGCAGGAGGCAGCATTTCACCAACATGGTGGAGCAGTATGTGTGCACATGCCTACACGTACTGAATGACTGGTCTGCCCCCTTCAACTTCTGGGTCTCCAAATTGGGCACATGGCCTGAGCTTGCCCTTTACGCTTTGGAGGTGCTGGCCTACCCTGCAGCCAGTGTATTATCTGAACGTGTGTGTAGCACGGCAGGGGGCGTCATCACAGACAAGCGCAGCCGCCTGTCCACAGCCAATGTGGACAAGCTCACGTTCATTAAAATGAACCAGGCATGGATCCCTCTGGACTTGTCCAGAATAGACAGCTGCACCGGCACTAACCAGCCATTGTTATACTGCAGCGCAATATCTCATGTTTGTATTTTGGATTTTCACACTCTTTTGGAGTGCTCCTTAATAAAAAAGAATGTAATTAAAACCAAAAACCTGTGTTTGCTATCTCGTCCTCCTCCACCGCCGCTTCCACCGATTCCGCTACGTCCACCGCCTCCTCAAACTCCTACTCCATATGGAACTCCACCTCATGAATCCATTTTTTTGGTACGTATTTTTTTTCACTACTTTTTCATGAAAATTTTCGGGTGAAATTCACCAATTTTTGGGTGTATAGTACCACTGCTCTACCCAGTAGGCCGGCAAAATTTTTTTTTTTTTTATTTGTCATGAACATTTTCTGGTGAAATTCACCAATTTTTGGGTGTATAGTACCACTGCTATACCTAGTAGGCCGGTTAACAAAAAAATATATTTGTCATGTACATTTGCAGTTGAAATTCAACAATTTTTGGGTGTGAAGTACCACTGCTATACGAAGTAGACAGGTTAAACAATGAAAAAATTGGTCTCTTACATTTTATGGTGAAATTCACTAATTTTTGGGTGTGATGTATCACTGTTCTACCTAGCATTTTGACTCAGGTGTTTTCTCTACACCTGGTCTCTACTGTGGTTTGTTGTTTATTTTCCATACTGCACTTGTTTTAAAATACCCTGTCTTATTGCCGTGTAGTTTTGCTGGTTGACTACTGACTCTCCTGTATATTTAGGTTTGTACCTTGCTTTTGGGTCATCGGTTGGTCATTGTACCTAGTATTCCCTTGATCCACATATACATGTTTTACAATTGACCTGTGTGCTATCCCAGGGTGGTGCTCTTTTTCTATGCTCCCATTCACTTTTTAATAGGCATAATATTTACTTGTTTCTTTATTTATACATATCTTTTAATCATGTCACAATAAAGTATATTTTTACTTTTTGGTACTGTCACCACCAGATCTTTGAAAAGTTCTGATAGACGCTTTTCAGTACCGCCTGCATGATCTTCTTTTCTTTTGCTTTTGTTTTGACATCTCTCCTCCCTCTCCCAGCTGTCATCTATTAGCAGTGATTGCCTCCCTATATATCTCCTCCCCATACTACCTCACCTTGCGGTTTATACAACTTCCTGGAGTGTGCTCATGCTCAAACTGCAACTGATGCTTCTACAGATAAGTCTGTTCGTTTGTGTTTTCCTGTTGCCTTGATCCTAGGTGACCCTGACTCCCTCCGTATTAAGTGTAGGGAGCCGGTGGTCGTGTCCCCTCACTATTATAGGGTGTTCAGGTGTCATACAGTCGAGGCACGAGGGCATGCAATTTTCTATCATAGAGATCTTTGCATGGGCTGAGAAGACAGGGAGAGTTTCAGGGCTTAAATAGGGGTCACCCGTTTGTTCCTTAGTTTCGGATCAAGCCAGTCGGATCCTTATTTGTAACTTCTTGTTTTCTGTTACACCATCCGTGACATTATAAGCCGCCAAAACCGTCTTAAGCATGTATCCGGTTTCAACCTTGATTGACCGCATGCAGGGTCTTTCACTGGAGGTAGCAGATCTCCGGAAAACCATCTCTCAGTTTGAGGTGACCGTTTCTGCTTGCGTTCATGGAATTTGTTCTGAGCCTAAAATCTCGCTTCCGGATACGTTCTCTGGGGGTAGTGAGAATTATGTTAGTTTCAGAGAGGCTTGCAAACTCCATTTTCGCCTACTTCCCCTTTCCTCTGGTGATGAGGAGCGGAGGGTGGGGATCATCATCTCGCTACTCAGGGATAACGCTCAGTCCTGGGCCTTTTCGCTGCCGGTGGGGGCACAGCCCCTCCGTTCAGTGGATGATTTTTTTTTAGCCCTGGGTCAGATATATGATGATCCGGATCGTATTTCTCTGGTGGAATCTAAACTGCGTCTTTTATGCCAGGGTAAACAGTCTGCAGAGATATACTTTTTCAGAATTTCGGAGATGGGCAGCTGATACTGGTTGGAATGATGCTGCACTCCGAAGTCAATTTTGCCATGGTCTTTCAGAGGGATTGAAAGATGCATTTGCCTTTCATGAGAGACCTACCTCCTTGGATTCTGCCATGTCTCGGGCTGTTCGTATTGACAGGCGTCTTAGAGAGAGAGGAGAGATCACTCCTTCCTGTCATACTCAGTCCAAGGACAGTGGGGTGGTCTCATTCAGTGCGCAGGAGCCTCAGTCTCTCTCAATCCTCTCTGAGCAGGAGCCCATGCAGCTGGGTTTGCTTGCCTCTGACAACAGAGGATTCAGCTCTCAGAGGAGGGTTTGTTTTTGTTGTGGAGGTATAAATCATTTGGCAAATGTTTGTCCCTCTAGGAGATTCAGGCAGTTTTTTGAGAGTAATAAAGAAACAAAAAGAAAAAAGTCCTCTAAAAACGTTCCATCTGTTACTATTGGCAAGGTTGATGCGGAAATTGAAGGTTTTCCGTTTGCTTGTAGTTCCCGTTTTGTCCTACCTGCCAGGGTGGCGCTAGAGAGCAAGAACATTCTTTGTGAGATTTTTGTAGATAGTGGAGCAGCTGTCAATCTCATTGATAATCAATTTGCTATAACACATGGTTTCCAGGTATGCACTTTGGGAAAGGATATACCTGTTTTTGCTATTGATTCCGCTCCACTTTCTCAGAAATCGTTAAAGGGCATAGTTCACAATATCCGTTTGATTGTGAGTGATACTCATGTTGAGGATGTGTCATGTTTCGTCCTAAGCGGGTTGCCTACTCCTCTAGTGTTGGGGCTACCCTGGCTCACTAAACATAACCCCACCATTGATTGGCAAGCGAGGCAAATAAATGGTTGGAGTGACTTTTGCAGAGAGAATTGCCTCTCGACATCTGTTTCAGAGGTTTCTACTAAGACTGTACCATCTTTTCTCTCTGAATTTTCGGATGTGTTTTCTGAGAGTGGTGTTCAGGAGCTGCCCCCTCACAGGGAGTACGATTGCCCTATTAATCTCATCCCAGGCGCCAAGCTGCCTAAATCTCGTTTATACAATCTCTCCCAACCTGAAAGGGTCGCTATGCGTGCTTATATCTCTGAGAGCCTGAGAAAGGGACACATACGACCCTCGAAGTCACCTGTTGCCGCTGTTTTTTTCTTTGTTAAGAAAAAAGATGGTTCTTTAAGACCATGTCTGGATTTCAGGGAGCTGAACAGTATCACAATTCGTGACCCTTATCCGCTTCCTCTGATCCCGGACCTGTTTAACCAGATTGTTGGGGCTAAAGTTTTTTCCAAGTTGGATTTAAGAGGGGCATACAACCTGGTCAGGGTCAGAGAAGGAGACGAATGGAAGACGGCCTTCAATACCCCTGAGGGCCATTTTGAGAATTTGGTTATGCCTTTTGGTTTGACGAATGCTCCAGCCGTCTTTCAGCATTTTGTGAACAGCATTTTTTATCATTTAATGGGGAAATTTGTACTAGTGTATCTAGATGACATTTAGATTTTTTCTCCTGATTTCAAAACTCATAAGGACCACCTACGTAAGGTCTTGCTCATTCTGTGGGAGAATAAATTGTACGCTAAACTGGAAAAATGTGTGTTTGCGGTTCCAGAAATTCAATTTCTGGGGTTTCTTCTCTCCGCTTCTGGTTTTCGCATGGACCCCGAGAAGGTCCGCGCTGTGCTTGAGTGGGAGCTTCCTGAGAATCAGAAGGCACTGATGCGCTTTTTGGGTTTTGCCAATTAATACAGGAAGTTCATTTTGAATTATTCCTCTGTTGTTAAACCACTCACTGATATGACTAGAAAGGGGGTAGATTTTTCCTCCTGGTCGGTAGAGGCACGTAGGGCCTTTTCTAGTATCAAGGAGAGTTTTGCTTCCGCTCCCATCTTGGTACAACCTGATATTTCTCTGCCTTTCAAAGTTGAGGTGGACGCTTCTGAGGTGGGTGTGGGTGCGGTCTTGTCTCAGGGTCTCTCTCCTGCCAAATGGCGACCGTGTGCCTTTTTCTCGAAGAAACTCTCCTCCGCAGAGAGAAATTACGATGTGGGTGATAGGGAGTTGTTGACCATCAAGTTAGCTTTTGAGGAATGGCGCCATTGGCTAGAGGGAGCCAGACACCCTATTACCGTGTTTACCGACCATAAGAATCTGGCCTACTTGGAGTCAGCCAAGCGTCTGAACCCGAGACAGGCCAGATGGTCTTTGTTCTTTTCAAGGTTTAATTTTGTTGTCACGTTCCGCCCTGGGGTTAAGAATGTGAAGGCGGATGCCCTGTCATGTTGTTTTCCGGGAGGGGGGAACTTTGAAGACCCGGGTCCCATTTTGGCTGAAGGGGTGGTTGTGTCGGCTCTTTATCCTGAATTGGAGGCAGAGGTTCAGGCAGCCCAGGCAGAGGCTCCTGATCTTTGTCCTCCTGGGAGGTTGTTTGTGCCTCTCGCTTTACGACACAAGGTTTTTAAGGAGCACCACGATACTGTCCTTGCTGGGCACCCGGGGGGTAGAGCCACAGTGGATCTCATTGCTCGGAGATTCTGGTGGCCGGCTCTTCGTAAGTCGGTTGAGGGTTTTGTGGCAGCCTGCGAGACCTGCGCTCGTGCCAAAGTCCCTCATTCACGGCCATCGGGTCCTCTCCTTCCGTTACCCATTCCTTCCCGTCCTTGGACACATCTGTCCATGGATTTCATTACGGACCTGCCTCGTTCCTCGGGGAAGACTGTGATTCTGGTGGTGGTGGACCGTTTTAGCAAAATGGCGCATTTTGTTCCTTTTCCTGGCTTGCCCAATGCTAAAACGCTGGCGCAGGCATTTATTGATCACATTGTCAAACTGCATGGTATCCCTTCAGACATAGTCTCTGATAGGGGCACGCAGTTTGTTTCCAGATTCTGGAAGGCCTTCTGTTCTCGCTTGGGGGTTCGGTTGTCATTCTCTTCTGCTTTCCACCCGCAGTCGAATGGCCAGACAGAGCGCGTCAATCAGAATCTGGAGACATATCTGCGTTGTTTTGTGGCGGAGAATCAGGAGGATTGGTGTTCTTTTCTCTCCCTTGCTGAGTTTGCTTTAAATAACCGTCGTCAGGAGTCCTCTGATAAGTCACCATTTTTTGGTGCATATGGGTTTCATCCGCAGTTTGGGACATTCTCTGGAGAGGGGGCTTCTGGTTTACCTGATGAGGAGAGATTCTCCTCGTCTTTGTCATCTATTTGGCAAAAGATTCAGGATAATCTAAAGAGCATGAGTGAGAGATATAAGCGTGTGGCGGATAAGAGACGTGTGCCTGGTCCGGACCTGAATGTTGGTGATCTGGTATGGTTGTCTACTAAGAATATCAAATTGAAGGTTCCCTCCTGGAAGTTGGGTCCTAAGTTTATTGTGCCTTGCAAAATCTTGTCCGTCATCAATCCCGTTGCCTACCGTCTTGATCTTCCTCAGACTTGGAAGCCATAATGTTTTTCACAAGTCACTATTAAAACCTTATGTCCAACCCACTGTACCCTCCTCTTCCGATTGTGGTTGATGGTAATCTTGAATTTCAGGTCTCTAGGATTGTGGACTCTCGTATTGTCCACGGTTCTCTTCAGTACCTTGTTCATTGGGAGGGTTATGGTCCTGAGGAGAGGATGTGGGTTCCAGTGGCAGACATTAAGGCCATTCATCTTCTCAGGGCATTCCATAGGTCCCATCCTGAGAAGGTGGGCTCTGAGTGTCCGGAGTACACTCGTAGATGGAGGGGTACTGTTACCACCAGAGAAGTTCTGATAGACGCTCTTCATTACCTCCTGCATGATCTTCTTTTGTTTTGACATCTCTCCTCCCTCTCCCAGCTGTCATCTATTAGCAGTGATTGCCTCCCTATATATCTCCTCCCCATACTACCTCACCTTGCGGTTTATACAACTTCCTGGAGTGTGCTCATGCTGCAAACTGCAACTGATGCTTCTACAGATAAGTCTGTTCGTTTGTGTTTTCCTGTTGCCTTGATCCTAGGTGACCCTGACTCCCTCCGTATTAAGTGTAGGGAGCCGGTGGTCGTGTCCCCTTACTATTATAGGGTGTTCAGGTGTCATACAGTCGAGGCACGAGGGCATGCAATTTTCTATCATAGAGATCTTTGCATGGGCTGAGAAGACAGGAAGAGTTTCAGGGCTTAAATAGGGGTCACCCTTTTGTTCCTTAGTTTCTCAATGCTTAAACCTAAGCAAGTTGTACCACATTTAAGCTTCAATACTTTGTCCCACATTTCTGCTATACCCTTTTGGCCAACATTTGCGCCTCAATAGCTTTTCCCACAATTCCGCTTGACTCTTTTGTCCCACATTTGGGCTTCTGTAAGTTGTCCCACATTTGCGCCTCAATAACTTTTCCCACATTTCTTCTTGATCCCAATTTTTTAAAATAAATGTATTTCCCTAAATTTTGGTCTCTTTTTCTCAGGCTCCCTCACCGACCTGGAACCCTGATTCCCCACCACCCGTTTCCACCCTCCTTTGGGACGCCCTGGGTCTTTTTTGTTTTTCTGTTCTACCTAGTAGGCCGGTTAATAAATAAAAATAAAATTATCATTAACGGGTGAAATTCACCAATTTTTGGGTGTATAGTGCCACTGATATACCTAGTATGACGGTTAAAGAAAATAAAAATTTTCATTAACATTTTCTGGTGAAATTCACAAATTTTTGGGTGTATAGTACCATTGCTGTACCTAGTAGGCCGGTTAAAAAAATAATAATTAGCAGCTACATTTTATAGTGAAATTCAGCAATTTTTTGGTGCGATGTACCACTGCTATACCTATTAGACCGGTAAAAAAAAAAAATAACATTTGTCAGTTACATTTTAGGGTCAAATTCACCAATTTTCGGTGTAATATACCCCTCCTCTACCTAGTTGACAGCTTAATAAATTTCAATAATTTTTATTTAACATTTTCGGGTGACAATAAACAATTGTTTTCCAAGTAGACAGGTTAATTAAATTCTGTAATTTTTCTGTTACATTCTTGGGTTGACATTATACAATTTTAGACGTGAATAAACCCCTGCTCTGCATAGGTGACAGTGAATACAATTTCTGAAATGCTTCTTTTACCACTACAGGACCGCCGCACGCAGGATTGCGTCCTGGCGGCGGCCCTGTTATTCCTCCTGGACGTGCTGACGCGTCCTCTTGCCAGACGCGAGATTTCCTGTGAACGCTCGCACACAGGCGCGCACGTTCACAGGATTGGCAGGTAAACAAGTGCATCTACAGCCTGCCAGTGGCGATCATTCGCTGGCAGGCTGTAGATGTGATTTTTTTAACCCCTAAAAGGTATATTAGATGCTGTTTTGATAACAGCGTCTAATATACCTGCTACCTGGTCCTCTGGTGGTCCCTTACAGGGGGGTGATCACCCCATATAGACTCCCTGATCACCCCCCTGTCATTGATCACCCCCCTGTAAGGCTCCATTCAGACATCCGTATGTGTTTTGTGGACCCAAGGATGCACGGATCCGCGGATCCGCAAAACACGGACACCACGGATCCGCAAAACACGGACATTGGCAATAAGCTTTCCGCATTTTGCGGATCCGCATATTGTAAGAACTATATAGAAATGCCTTTTCTTGTCCGCAATTGCGGACAAGAATAGGACATGTTCTATAGGCTCTACAAAAAACGCAGTGTTCGCCCGATCAGGCCTGATCTTGTGCGCACACTTGAGTTCAGTCCGCCCCACCGCAGTGACAGAATTTTTTTTTCTGATCACTGCAAAAACACAGTAAAATCGCTGCTGCGCTATAAAAAGATCACTTTTGAGGGACATGGCGAGTTCATAGAAGATAATTTTTTTTTTTGGCACAAGTTAGCAGAATTTTTTTTTGTTTAGTTTTTTTTTTGTTTTTTCTTACAAAGTCTCATATTCCACTAACTTGTGACAAAAAAATAAAATCTCACATGAACTCACCATACCCCTCACGGTATCCAAATGCGTAAGCATTTTTAGACATTTATATTCCAGACTTCTTCTCACACTTTAGGGCCCCTAAAATGCCAGGGCAGTATAAATACCCCACAAATGACCCCATTTCGGAAAGAAGACACCACAAGGTATTCGCTGAGGGGCATAGTGAGTCCATGAAATATAGAATTTTTTGTCACAAGTTAGCGAAAAGGGAGACTTTGTGAGAAAAAATATATATAAATTTCCGCTAACTTGTGCCAAAAAAAAAAAACTTCTATGAACTCGCCATGCCCCTCACGGAATACCTTGGGGTGTCTGCTTTCCAAAATGGGGTCACATGTGGGTATTTATACTGCCCTGGCATTTTAGGGGCCCTAAAGCGTGAGAAGAGGTCTGGAATCCAAATATTCTAAAAATGCCCTCCTAAAAGGAAATTGGGCCCCTTTGCGCATCTTGGCTGCAAAAAAGTGTCACACATGTGGTATCGCCGTACTCAGAAGAAGCAATGTGTTTTGGGGTGTCTTTTTACATATAACCATGCTGGGTGAGAGAAATATCTCTCTATAATGACAGCTTTGTATAAAAAAATTGGAAAAGTTTTTTTTTAGAGAGATTTCTCTCACCCAGCATGGGTATATGTAAAAATACACCCCAAAACACATTGCCCTACTTCTTCTGAGTACGGCGATACCACATGTGTGACACTTTTTTGCAGCCAAGGTGCGCAAAGGGGCCCAATTTCCAATGAGTACTTTCAGGATTTCTGTCACGGGGCGCCAAAAGCGCACTCGGTCTCCCATCAGCCGCAGACCTGCTGCTTAGCTTCGGGAGCGAGGATCTGTGTTTGGCCTCGTTCCCAGGGTGCCTTTGCTAGCTGGGAGGCTCCCTGCTTCTAGGTCTGCCTTGAGCGCCGAGCTGATCACTCGGTGCTCGACTTGTCTGTCTGTCGGTCATGTGACGCTGGCCACGTCCAATGACCCTCAGACCCCACTATAAATACAGGTAGCCTGCTGGCCTCAGGTTGCCTGTTAATTCTAGGTTCCTGGCTATTTGTTGGACTACTGAATACTCACCTGATCCTGTTCCCTGACGATCCTTTGCCTGCTCCTCCTGTACTGCGTATCCGTCCTGGTAATGTGACCTCGACTCCCACCTGACTACTCTTTGCGGACTCCTCTGGTACTCCTCAACTCTCCTGGTATTTGACCCCGGCTATTCCTGACCATTCTTTGCTTAACCCTTTGTACTGCGTAGCTCTCTTGGTTCTGACCCGGTCCGTTCACGATCCGTATTTTGTCTAGTCTGTCTTCCCTGCACATATCCTAAGTAAGGGACTGTCGTCCAGTTGTCCCCTGTCATCAGGACTCGTGAGGCAAGTAGGCAGGGCCAGAGGTGAGGGTGGAGCGCAGTGGTCACTATCCTTCCCCCTGTGTGTGTGTGGACGTGACCGTTACAATTTCACAGGGAATTTTTAAGAATTTGGATTCCAAACTACTTCTCACGCTTTAGGGCCCCTAAAATTCCAGGGAAGTATAAATACCCCACATGTGACCCCATTTTGGAAAGAAGGCACCCCAAGGTATTCCGTGAGGGGTATGGTTAGTTCATGTAAAATTTTATTTTTTGTCACAAGTTAGTGTAATATGAGACTTTGTAAAAAAAAAAAAACTTAACTTGTGACAAAAAATAAAAACTTCCATGAACTCACTATGCCCATCAGTGAATACCTTAGGGTGTCTACTTTCCGAAATGGGGTAATTTGTGGGGTATTTATACTGTCTGGGCATTGTAGAACCTCAGGAAACATGACAGGTGCTCAGAAAGTCAGAGCTGCTTCAAAATGCGGAAATTCACATTTTTGCACCATAGTTTTTAAACGCTATAACTTTTACCCAAACCAATAAATGTACACTTATTGCATTTTTTTTTTTTTTATCAAAGACATGTATAACAATAAATTTTGAGAAAAATTTATATAGAAATGTAGTTTTATTTGAAAAATGTTACAACCAAAAGTGAAAAACTGTCATTTTTTTTGCAAAAATTTTGAGTAATATAAAAAAAGTAAAAATGTCAGCAGCAATAAAATACCGCCCAATAAAAGCTCTATTAGTGATGAGGAAAGGAGGTAAAATTCATTTGGGTGGTAAGTTGTATGACCGAGCAATAAACCGTGAAAGTAGTGTAGTGCAGAATTGTAAAAAGTGGTCTGGTCATTAAGGGGGTTTAAGCTAGGGGAGCTGAGCTAGTTAATTGATGCGCGCCACCTCCTTTGATTCAATGCTTAAACTTAAGCAAGTTGTACCACATTTTAGCTTCAATACTTTGTCCCACATTTCCGCTATACCCTTTTGGCCAACATTTGCGCCTCAATAGCTTCTCCCACAATTCCGCTTGACTCTTTTGGCCCACATTTGGGCTTCTGTAATTTGTCCCACATTTGCGCCTCAATAACTTTTCCCACATTTCTTCTTGATCCCAATTTTTTAAAATAAATTTATCTCCCTAAATTTTGGTCTTTTTCTCACGCTCCCTCTCCGACCTGGATCCCTGATTCCCCACCACCCGTAATCACCATGGTAGGCGCTTAAAAGAGCATCAAAAGTTGATAGAGCAGATATCAAATTGGATCGTGAACATCATGGGGACGTGCGACATGGTGGGTGGGGCAGTAAGTATGCACACGCCTACACAAACTAACTGACAGGGGTCAGCCCCTGCAACTTCTGGGTCTCCAAATTGGGCAACATGGCCTGAGCTTGCCCTTTACGCCTTAGAGGTGCTGGCCTGCCCTGCAGCCGGTGTATTGTCTGAACGTGTGTTTATCACGACTGAAGGGTTATATTTCCCAATGTTTTTGGGTGTACCCTAATTTAAAAAAATATATATATTTTTTTTTTAAAAGCAGTGTAAGCTACTTCCTCCTCCTCCACCACTACTTCCACCTACACCGCCACATCCATCCATCCTACGGCCATTTTAGTGCTCAAAAGTTCGGGTCCCCATTGACTTCAATAGGGTTCGGGTTCAGGGTCAAGTTCGGTTCGAGTTCGGGTCCCGAACTCGAACTTTTTTCTGAAGTTCGGCCGAACCCGTTGAACCCGAACATCCAGGTGTCCGCTCAACTCTACTTGAGAACCTTTCATACACCTTTGCCTGATGTTATAACTCTATGGAGATATTTATCTCTTCTGTCACTTTTTTTATAGTGTATCTGCTTAACTAATGATTATTTCTAGTAGCCCTATCATTGGGACATTCTAGTCAGAATATGAGTGTGTTTTTGTACACTAAAAGTGGAATTCCTTAGATTTACTTTTCCTGCCATATTTCAGAGTTATATGCTAAAGCAGGGATGGCCAACCTACGGCTCGCCAGTTGTTGCAAAACTACAACTCCCTGCATGCCCAGACTGCCTACAGCTATCAGCCTACAACAAGGGCATGGTGGGAGTTGTAGTTTTACAACAGCTGGAGAGCCGCAGGTTGACCACCCCTGTGCTAAAGTGTATGGTTAGACTTTCTGGTGACACTTTAGTAAGCAATAGAGTTATTAAAGACAACAGTATTTAAAAGTGGCCATAGGCATTAGACAAATGTCAGCTGAGCACATTAATTTTGGCAGGACCAACCAACCACTTAAAGGAGGATATTCTTCCAGTAAATTGGAACTTGTTTGCTAGCAGTCCTAGAATACACAGTCGATGGGTTGTCTTCAGCTTTAGAGTGTGAGGGGGTGAGAGCGGTGCCTTGCTTTACTGTCACTCCATTCCGGAGCTTGTTGCATGTAAAGGTTTTTCTTCTCCTATCACCCTGATCGCATATCACAGGCACAGATCACATAACTTCAATCTAATTTGTAAAGAACTCTATGGAGAACCTTTTTAATGGTCCAGAATTGATACTTGCCATCATGTCTGAGACAATCTTAGACAATTTTACCTTAATTTTACCTTACCTTAATTTTCTTAATCATGTTATACTAATTTTGCATATAATCATTACTGGAGTTTAATTCTCATGCTGTTTGTCTGTCATATATACAGCTAAACAAAAAGAAATAGGAGACTTAGTTGCACTTCTTGTCATATAAATCAAGTTATAATATCCTGTGCATTCACAGTGGAAAGTGATATACGATGTTGATTACACTTCAAGAAAGGAGACAGAGTATTTCCTGCAGAGTTTCAAACTCCATCTATTTCTGTCCTTGTCACTTGCTTGCATAAAAAAGTGAATGATTTTATCACGTATGGGAAGCTGGAAACATGTAGTTACTATATCAGTTTTTGGATGTACTGTATATCATGTGGAGCTTTTAAAACTATGTTTTCTGTCAGATTTATTGTGCTTTAACTTTCCCCTGGCTTCAGAAGCAATTTAGTTTTCGTATAATATTAATTTCATGTCGAAGGAGAAAAAAAAACTCTTATTTTGTGCAGCTAATGTTACATAGAGTGTGGAAGCTATCTTAATGTACTCCTGGATGTAATTCTCAATCCTTTTCCTTGTTAATATACTTTGTAATCAATCAAGAGCAGGTTCTCTGCTTTGGTTCTGCCCTAGTACACCAAGGTGGTCTGATAAACTACCTTTCTAACTAAACGTGCTTGGTGATCATTATATGACTCAAATAATAAATTATTCAGTGTAGCTTCCTGCATCTTACTTAAGTAGTTTGGCAATGTTCTGATTTAGTTCTACTTAGTCTCAGTGTTATTTCTGCTGTTGCAAATATATTTTCCAGGTAAGTTAACATAATTCCCAGTATAGAAGAAACAGCTTTTTGTACTCTTGAGTGAGAGTATTGGGCCCCTTTCACACGGGCGAGTATTCAGCGTGGGTGCAATTCACATTACCAGTAGATATTTCTATAAAACAAGAGAGAGTCATTCAAAGACATAAACATATTACGATACCAGTGATGCACAATCACTACAAATGTTACCTCTAGTCCAAAGAAACCAGTTACAACTGGAGATAACAGTTGGACAGTTTGTGTTACCACTGCACCATTATAATAAGGCTTTTATCTTCAAGATGATTTTTTGTTCTTGTTTTATAGAAGTATCTACTGGTATTACGGAACTCTTGTCTAGAGTAAAGGTTACTTGCCTGGCCACTCGTTTTTAAAAAGACATATTTTGAGTGGTACAAACCAGATTCCAAGAAAAAATTGTGGGACACTAAACAAATTGTGAATAAAAACTGAATGCAATGATGTGGAGATGGCAAATGTCAATATTTTATTTGTAATAGAACGTAGATGACAGATCAAAAGTTTAATCCGAGTAAATGTATCATTTTAAAGGAAAAATACGTTGATTCAAATTTTCACGTTGTCAACAAATCCCCAAAAAGTTGGGACAAGTAACAATAAGAGGCTGGAAAAAGTAAATTTGAGCATAACGAAGAGCTAGAAGACCAATTAACACTAATTAAGTCAATTGGCAACATGATTGGGTATATAAAGAGCTTCTCAGAGTGGCAGTGTCTCTCAGAAGCCAAGATGGGTAGAGGATAACCAATTCCCACAATGTTGCGCAGAAAGATAGTGGAGCAATATCAGAAAGGTGTTACCCAGCGAAAAATTGCAAAGACTTTGCATCTATCATCATCAACTATGCATAACATCATCCGAAGATTCAGAGAATCTGGAACAATCTCTGTGCGTAAGGGTCAAGGCCGTAAAACCATACTAGATGCCCGTGATCTCCAGGCCCTTAAACGACACTGCACCACAAACAGGAATGCTACTGTAAAGGAAATCACAGAATGGGCTCAGGAATACTTCCAGAAACCATTGTCAGTGAACACAATCCACCGTGCCATCCGCCGTTGCCAGCTGAAACTCTACAGTGCAAAGAAAAAGCCATTTCTAAGCAAGATCCACAAGCTCAGGAGTTTTCACTGGGCCAGGGATAATTTAAAATGGAGTGTGGCAAAATGGAAGACTGTTCTGTGGTCAGACGAATCACGATTCAAAGTTCTTTTTGGAAATCCGGGACGTCATGTCATCCGGACCAAAGAGGACAAGGACAACCCAAGTTGTTATCAACACTCAGTTCAGAAGCCTGCATCTCTGATGGTATGGGGTTGCATGAGTGCGTGTGGCATGGGCAGCTTGCATGTCTGGAAAGGCACCATCAATGCAGAAAAATATATTCAGGTTCTAGAACAACATATGCTCCCATCCAGACGTCATCTCTTTCAGGGAAGACCCTGCATTTTTCAACAAGATAATGCCAGACCACATTCTGCATCAATCACAACATCATGGCTGCATAGGAGATGGATCCGGGTACTGAAATGGCCAGTCTGCAGTCCAGATCTTTCACCTATAGAGAACATTTGGCTCATCATAAAGAGGAAGGTGCAACAAAGAAGGCCCAAGACGATTGAACAGTTAGAGGCCTGTATTAGACAAGAATGGGAGAGCATTCTTATTTCTAAACTTGAGAAACTGGTCTCCTCTGTCCCCAGACATCTGTTGAGTGTTGTAAGAAGAAGGGGAGATGCCACACAGTGGTGAAAATGGCCTTGTCCCAACTTTTTTGAGATTTGTTGACATCATGAAATTCTGATTCAACATATTTTTCCCTTAAAATGGTACATTTTCTTAGTTTAAACTTTTGTTCCGTGATTTATGTTCTATTCTGAATAAAATATTAGAAGTTGGCACCTCCAAATCATTGCATTCAGTTTTTATTCACGATTTGTATAGTGTCCCAATTTTTTTGGAATCCAGTTTGTACAATTACTCATAACAAAATAAGTATATCAAGGTGGATGGTCATAAATCCAGGGGTTTTGGCGTGATGATGTGAGGACACACGTCGCACTCAGCTGCTCGGTCCGCCCCCCCCCCCCCTGCCTCCAGTCCGGACCCAGCCACCCGCTCGATACATTTGATGATCAGAGATTTGTGACGCTACTATGCCCCATATCTGGAAGATCTCCCTGCTTGTGCCGCTCCCGGCCCCCCTTTCCTCGGCCTCTCTCTGACTGGACTCCCTGCCAGTACCCCTCTCGGAATGTCCGCCTACTGATGCTCTTGAGGATTGGTGTTCCTGTCTGGGGTCGGGTTACAGATAAGTTATACCCTCCTCTGTTTTTTTTTCCCCCTGTTGTTTTTTTTACCTGGACATTTTTAGCAGGAGTTGTGGATATATTGGGCCTGCTTTTCCCCTGGCCTGTGTGAGGCTGCTGATCCAGGGGTCCTTTCCTCCCCACCCTCTCACCTGGATGAGTTGGGGGCTCATACTGCCCTCATTGCGATATCTGTTTAGAGGAGAAGAGAATTAGGTGAGGAGGGGAGTGGGGAGGAGGGGAGGTAAGAAAAGGAAAGAAAGAGAGAAAGGAAGAAAAAAAAAAGAAAGGAAAAAAGAGAGAAAAGAGGAGGAAGAGGAAAAAGAAAGAAGAGGAGAGAAAGAGGGAGAGGGGGGAAAGAAGAGAAGAAGGAAGATAAAAGAAGAGGGGAATAGAGAAGAGAGGGAAGGGAGAAAGAAAGGAAGAAAAGGGGGGAAAGAGGAAGAGAAAAAAATAAAATAAGCATGGCTCCCAAACGACGCTATGTAGACCTTTCTGTGAAAAGTGGGGTGAGAAGTGCTGAGGTTAATAAAATGGAATAGTACTTAAAATTCCCCATTCCGCAAGTTAAAACAACTATTAAAGGGAAAGCAAATCCGAATGGGAAGAAAAATACTATTGACTCATTCAGGAGGGATCCCCTGAGGATATTATACTTAGAGACGGGGTAGACAGTGATGAGGAAGGGGCCGCTACCTCCTCTACTGGTAAATCAACTCCAATTCAGGAGATATTGTGTGTCGATAAAAAAAATGGTGAGCTTATACAAAACATGGCTCTACAGTTGGGCTCAGTTCAAACGGACGTTTCCCTGATACGAGAGGATTTAGCGAAGATCCGGGAACGGGTTTCCAATATGGAGGGGCTGGTTCACTCATTAGAGGGAGAGTTCACTAAGCTACAAACTGAGATACGGACACTTATGGCCAATAATGAGTGGCTACAGTTGAAAGTTCTGGACCTTGAAGACACGTCCAGACGGTATAATGTACGAATTGTGGGGTTCCCAGAGGGCTTGAAAGGTGGATCCCTAATCGACAAACTTCAGTTGTTAATTTTTGATAACTTTGGTAGGGAGAACTTTTCCTCTTTATTCATGTTAGAGATGGCTTATAGAGTCCCAGGGGGTAAACTGGCTCCTGGGAGACATATCGGTGGACTGTTGGAGGGGTAGGGGGAGGGGGGAAGGGTGAGGAATATGGAGGTATGCTGCCTACCCAGGTTTTTATTTTCTTTTTTTTCCTTTTGTTGCTGTTGATTAATGGTTAAGATTTTATCTTGGAACGTCAGGGGCCTTGGAGAGAGAGCTAAGAGACAGGCAGTGATGGACGCAATTCGGAGCTATCTCCCTGCAAGAGTCTGCTTAGTTGAAACTAATTTTTCAAGTGTCTTGTGTTGTTTGTCTCTCTCGGCTATATACACATACACGGACCAGACGGTGATACAGCAGCGTGGTTCTGATCAGTGGAATACAGCAGTTTCCCTGTTTTGGGGGGAAGAGAACAACCTGAAGGCAGGGGCGTAACGATCGCGGTCGCAGGGAGTGCGACTGCGACCGGGCCCGGCGGGGGGAGGGGCCCGCTGTACTAACATGTAATGAAGCGCTGTGACGGGGCCCAGCATGAAGTACAGTGACAATGCCGGGCCCCCATCAGGGCGCTCCATTACATGTTTAATATGAAGCAAGGTGGGGGAGGTTTGCGCAGAGGGGGGGAGGAGGAAGAGGGGGGACGCGCGCACTCACTCACTCACATACAGTCCGCCCGGCATTTCTTGTCACTGCCAGGCTGTATCCAGATCATCAGTGAAGCAGGAGCTCTAGAGCTCCCTCTGCTGGCCGCACATCGCGCTGCTGGCTGTGGGAGGAGCTCTGAAGGCCCGGGAAACTGCCTTCAGCACAGCCAGCAGTGCCATGTGAGTGTGGCAGCGCAACACCAGGGAAGAGGGTAAGTATGTGTTTTTTTATTTTCCTAACACTGCAGACTGGGGGCAAAGGGGAAGGGGGTTGATGGGCACAACTAGAGTGAGGGGGCACAAAAGTGGGCATCTCTACTGAGGGGGCACCTAATATGTCATAACTACTGTGAGGGGGGCACATATAAAGGCATAACTATGAGGGGGCACATATATCAACTACTGTGAGGGGGGCACATAATCTAGCATAACCACTGTGAGGGGCACATATGTGGGCATATTTAATGTGAGGGGCACATAATCTGGCATAACCACTGTAGGGGGGCACATATCTGGTCATAACTACTGTGAGGGGCACATAATCTGGCATAACTACTGTGAGGGGTAACATATCTGGCCATATCCACTGTGAGGGGCACATATCTGGGCATAACCACTGTGAGCGGGCACATATCTGGGCAAACCCCTGTGAGCGGGCACATATCTGGGCATATCCACTGTGAGGGGGAACTTATCTGGGCATAACTACTTTGAGGGGGCACATATCTGGCATAAATACCGTGAGGGGGCACATATTTGGCATAACTACTGTTAGGGGGCACATATTTGGCATAACTACTGTGAGGGACACATATCTGGGCATAACTACTGTGACAGGAACAAAGGTAGGCATAACTGCTGTGAGGGGCCACAAGAAGGACATAACTTTTGTGAAGGGACCACAAGGTGGGCTTAATTACTGTGAAAGGCCACAAGGTGGGCATTAGTACTGTGAGGGGCCACAATGTAGACATTAGTACTGTGTGGTTGCACTTAGGGGAAATGTCCTAAATTACCCTGCTATACATTGGCATAGCTCAGTCTACCAGGCCAGCACAGCGCCCCCTGCTGGTAGTTTCATAGGGGCAGTCACCATCCCTTCCTTATGTGATTATTCTTTTTTTCTCTATCACCACAGGAACCTTGTTCTGGATCCAGCGGACATCACGCCGACGCCAGAGACACCCTGGATGAGGTAGGACCAGATTTTATTAGGACTGGGTGAGTGTAGCCATGCATTGGGCTTAGGGCTCTTTAACACGAGCGGATCCCGTGTGGCTAAACTGCTGTGTGAAAGAAAGCCAAGCCCCGCTCCGGACAGCAGAGACACTGAGTAGTAACATGATTGATAATGCTCTTTGCCTCTCTGTGATCGTTTTGCTACAAAATCACGGTGACAACTTTATCTCATTGTGATTTTGTAGTAAAAAGGTCACAGAGAGGCACGGAGCTGTCTCTGCTGTCCGGAATGGGGCTTGGCTCTCATTCACGCAGCGGACTAGCCGCACGGGAAAGAGCCCTTAGTAAGAAATTCTGCCGCTTCTTTGTATAAATGGGGGGGGGGGGGGCCCCGATCCAAAGTTTGCACTGGGGCCCATAACACTCTAGTTACGCCACTGCCTGAAGGTGTGCAATATTTGAAGCAAGTCACCACCTGTGTAGACTATCTGGTAAGAAGTGTTGCATCTCCATGTTGGCTTACCCTCTTTTTTCTCCCTCCATCTTTAAGGAATAAACCTTGATGGTAGGGACCACTGGTGATACTTGCCCAATGGTAGTGGTGTCTATGAACAGAACTGTGGGCTTTCAATTTTAGATATTAGATTAAAAGTTATATTTTACTACTGCCCGTTTTATACAGGTACATTAGGCTGTCACTGTAAACAAATCTTACTGTAGGCCAGTACAGGCCTCAAAAATTAAATGGAACCTGTCACCAAAAAACGGATACTAAACTGTTAATAGTACCTTATAGTGCTGCAGAGTAGTTTCCTAATGGACTCTTTGATTGTTTAGGCGCATCTAGCCTCCTGGAGAAATCGTTGTTTTATTCAGCCGCTGCCCCCTGCTTCAAGTCAGGTGTGAAGTCAAGGGGGCAGCCGCCTAGGCGTTTCAAATGCTGCTCTCCCCGCCTCCCGCTGCCTTTATTGACACGCCGGATCTCAGTGCCGGAACCGCGCTTCCAGCCCGCATGCGCAGTAAAGGGCTGCTGTAGCGCGATCCCGGCTCCGGCTTATACACTCAGCCGGCTTCAGTTTCTACTGCGCATGCGCCCGCCAGCCTTACATACTAGCGCAGTTACAGAAGATGCCGGGCGCATGCGCAGTAGCGAAACTGAAGCCGGCTGAGTGTACGAGCCGGAGCCGGGATCGCGCTACAGCAGCCCTTTACTGCGCATGCGGGCTGGGAGCGCGGTCCCGGCACTGAGATCCGGCGTGTCAATAAAGGCGGCGGGAGGCAGGGAGAGCAGCATTCGAGATGCCTAGGCGGCTGCCCCCTTGACTTCAAACCTGACTTGAAGCAGGGGGCAGCGGCTGAATAAAACAACAATTTCTTCAGGAGGCTAGATGCGGCTAAACAATCAAAGAGTGCATTAGGAAACTACTCTGCAGCACTATAAGGTACTATTAACAGTTTAGTATCCGTTTTTTTGGGTGACAGGTTCCCTTTAAGCATTCACCTGTCAAAACAGAACTTGTAAATATGTGGCTGAAAGGTAAATTAGGCGGTCACTGGCTAAAAATTTTACTGTGAGCCAGTAAAGGCCCCAAAAATTAGGCATTCACCTGACAGAAAAGAACTTGTGATTCTGTGGCTGGAGGTACATTAGGCGATCACTGGCTTTACATTTTACTGTCGGCCAGTACAGGCCCCAAAAATTAGGCATTCACCTGACAGAAGAGGACTTGAGATGATGTAGCTGGAGGTACATTAGGCGGTCGCTGGATACAAATTTTACTGTAGGTCAGTAAATGACCCCAAAAATTAGGCATTCATCTGACATAAAAGGACTTGTGATGATGTGGCTGGAGGTACATTAGGCGATCACTGGCTTTACATTTTACTGTCGGCCAGTACAGGCCCCAAAAATTAGGCATTCACCTGACAGAAGAGGACTTGAGATGATGTAGCTGGAGGTACATTAGGCGGTCGCTGGATACAAATTTTACTGTAGGTCAGTAAATGACCCCAAAAATTAAGCATTCACCTGACAGAAAAGAACTTGTTATTATGTGGTTGGAGGTAAATTAGTCGGTCACTGGCTACATATTTTACTCTCGGCCAGTACAGGCCCCAAAAAGTAGGCATTTACCTGACAGAAAAGAACCTTTGATTCTGTGGCTGGAGGTACATTAGGCGGTCACTGGCTTTAAATTTTACTGTCGGCCAGTAGAGGCCTCAAAAATGAGGCTTTCACCTGACAGAAAAAGACTTGTGATTCTGTGGCTGAAGGTACATTAGGCGGTCGCTGGATACAAATTTTACTGTAGATCAGTATATGCCCCAAAATTAGGCATTCACCTGACAGAAAAGGACTTGTGATGATGTGGCTGGAGTTGCATTAGGCGGTCACTGGATATAAATTTTACTGTAGGCATGTACAGGACCCAAAAATGAAGCATTCACCTGACAAAAAGGAACTTGTGATATTTTATTGTCAGCTAGTACAGGACCCAAAAATTAAGCATTTACTTGACAGAAAATAACTTGTGATTATGTGGTTGGAGGTAAATTAGGCAGTCACTGGATACAAATTTTACTGTAGGCATGTACAGGACCCAAAAATTAAGCATTCACCTGACAGAAAAGAACTTGTGATTATGTGGTTGGAGGTAAATTAGTCGGTCAATGGCTATAAATTTTACTGTCGCCAGTACAGTCCCCAAAAATTAGGCATTCACCTGACAGAAAAGAACTTGTGATTATGTGGCTGGAGGTACTTTAGGTGGTCACTGGCTTTAAATTTTACTGTTGGCCAGTACAGGCCCCAAAAGTTAGGCATTCCTCTGACAGAAAAGAACTTGTGATTATGTGGCTGGAGGTACATTAGGCTGTCGCTGGATAAAAAATTTACTATAGGTCAGTACAAGCCCCAAAAATTAGGCATTCACCTGACAAAAAAGAACTTGTGATTATGTGGCTGGAGGTAAATTAGGCGTACACTGGAAATAAATTTGAATGCAGGCATGTACAGGACAGAAAAACTAGGCAATTTACCTGACAGAAAAGAACTTGTGATTATGTGGTTGGAGGTAAATTAGTCGGTTACTGGCTTTAAATTTTACTTTCGGCCAGTAGAGGCCCCAAAAATTAGGCATTCATCTGACAGAAAAGTACTTGTGATGATGTGGCTGGAGGTACATTAGGCGGTCGCTGGATACAAATTTTACTGTAGGTTAGTATATGCTCCAAAAATTAGGCATTCACCTGACAAAAAAGGACTTGTGATGATGTGGCTGGAGGTACATTATGCAGTTCGCTGGATATAAATTTTACTGTAGGCCACTGGAGTATAGGCCCCCAAAAGTAGGCATTCACTTGACATAAAAGAACTTGTTATGATATGGCTGGAGGTAAATTGGGTGGCTACTGGATAAAATTTTTACTGTAGGCCAGAACAGGCCCCAAAAATTAGGCATTCACCTGACAGAAAAGAACTTGTGATTATTTGGCTGGAGGTACATTAGGCGGTCACTGGATACAAATTTTACTGCCGGCCAGTAATGGCCCCAAAAATTTGGCAATTACCTGTCAGAAAAGAGTTTGTAATTATGTGGTTTGAGGTAAATTAGGCGGTCATTGGCTATAAATTTTACTATAGGCCAGTACACTCCCCAAAAATTAGGCATTCATCTCACAGAAAAGAACCTTGTGATTATGTTGCTGGAGGTACATTAGGTGGTCACTGGATACAAATTTTACTGTAGGTCAGTACAGGCCCAAAAAATTAGGCATTCATCTGACAGAAAAGAACTTGTGATTCTGTGGCTGAAGGTACATTAGGAGGTCATTGGCTTTAAATTTTACTGTCGGCCAGTACAGGCCCCAAAAATTAGGCATTCACCTGACAGAAAAGAACTTGTGATTATGTGGCTGGAGGTACATTAGGCGGTTACTGGATATAACTTTTACTGCCGGCCAGTAATGGCCGCAAAAATTAGGCATTCACCTGACAGAAAAGCACTTGTGATTATGTGGCTGGAGGTACATTAGATGTTGGATGAATACAAATTTTACTGTAGGCCATTAAAGGCCCCAAAAATTAAACATTCACCTGACAGAAAAGAACTTGTGATCATGTGGCTGGAGATACATTAGGCGGTCACTGGATACAAATTTTGCTGTAGGTCAGTATATGCCCCAAAATTAGGCATTGACCTGACACCTGGAAACAGTTATATCAAACCCCCTAATCAATATTTTGTGGAAGCAGGTATATCGTAGGCCTTAATCAATATTTGGTGGAAGCAGGTATATCAATCCCCTTAATCAGTATTTTCTGGAAGCATGTATATCATAGTCCTCAATTAATATTTGGTGGAAGCAGGTATATCGAACCCCTTAATTATTTTTTTGCCACCACAGTTATATCACACCACCCTGTTTATTTTGATCAGTATTTTGTGGAAGAAGGTATATCACACTCCTCAGTCAGTATTTTGGGGGCAACAGGTATATGACACCTGTTGCAAATAGTTTTTCCAATAGCGCTTGTCCATCTATATAGCTGCAGTATTGCAGCAGAAACACACACAACTGCTGCACAATACAAATGCACAATAATATACTTTCTATGTTAGAAAGTATATTATAAGAATATCACACCCTTCAGTATATCATACCTATCGATAGCACACCTATACCAGTTCCTAAAAAGACTTTTGTGGCCCTATTAGCTAGCGTTAGATGTCCCTAACAGCCTGTCCCTGCTCCACAAAGCAACCTCTCCCTACACTGGCAAAACACAGAATGTAAAATGGCTGCCAGATCGGGTTCTGTGATAGGGCAGGGGTGTGTCCATGTGCTGAATTGTCTCAATTGGCTGTCCTGTCCCACCTGATGGACGTGTCATGGGTCATAGTTTGGCGCAATGCAAAAGATTATGGCGCCAGTGGACATCGCCATATGTTCGCATGTTCGGCGAATCATAAACGTGAAAAGTTCAACGCAAAATGACCGCCGGGCGAACCGCAAGGCCATCTCTACTTATGTCCTCCTCAACTGTCTCTGGGTCAGACGACTGACCGCTCGCAACACAAGGGTTGTGTCTGACAAACTCACCGACTATTGGCTGGGGGGTGTCTGATGTCACTTGGGATGAAGTGGATGACCAAGTTAGCCAATCAAGAACCTTTGGGTTGCTGGTTAAGACACGACCGCTAGATGATACTGGGAGCGCAGGCTTCTCACTGCGACTCCTGCTGCCACGCCCCCTTACTCTGCTGCGACCTGTACGTCCGCCAGAGACATTTAGGCCTCTGCCACTTCTCTGTTTGACATACTTTAAGCTAAACTAAATAAATTAAAAGCAAATTAAAAAAATAACTAATAGCAACAAATATATTTTTCTTTCTGTACTAAAATAGGCCACTAAACGGTTTGACCACAAACAACTGCAACAATGTAGTGCATATATATTTTTCTTTTTGTACAGAAAAGGCCACTAAACGCTTTCAACATGCATAACTTCAACAGTAAAGTGTGTATATATTTTTCTTCTTGTAATGAAATAGACCACTTAACGCATTCACCACAAATAACTGCAGAAGTGAACTGAGAATATATTTTTATTTTTGTAATGAAATACGCCACTAACCGCTTTTAACACATATAGCTGCAGAAGTGAACTACATAAATATAAATATTTTTCTATTTGTACTGAAACAGGCCACTAAACGCTTTCAACACATATAACTGCAGAAGTAAACTGGTAATATATTTTCATTTCTGTACTGAAATAGCCCGCTAAACACTTTTGCCACAAATAACTATAACAGTGAAGTGGGCATATAATTTTCTTTCTGTACTGAAATAAGCCACTAAACACTTTTGCCACAAATATCTGCCACAGTGAAGTGTGTATATATTTTTATTTTTGTACTGAAATAGGTCACTAAACGCTTTTACCACAAATAATTGCAACTGTGAAGTGAATATATATATATTTATTTTTGTACTGAAATAGGCCACTAAACGATTTCAACACATATAAATAAAGAATAGAGTTCATCGGACACCTGGATGTTCAGGTACGACTGGTTCGGCCGAACTTCACAAAAAGTTTGAGTTCGGGACCCGAACTTGACCCTGAACCCGAAGCCCATTGAATTCAATGGGGACCGGAAGTTTTGAGCACTAAAATGGCTGTAAAAAAGTCATGGAAAGGGCTAGAGGGCTGCAAATGGCAGCATAATGTGGTTAAGAGCACTGCAATTGTGGATAAGGGAATGACTTAATAACAAAAATACGTAAAAATAAAAAATAATAATCTTAATCTTGGAGGTAGTTGTCAATATGGAGTGGGAGGTTGAGGAGGCGGTGGATGTGGCGGTGTACGTAGAAGCGGTGGTGGAGGAAAAGGAGGTAGCCTACAATGCTTTTTTTTATTTTTTATTAGGGTACACCCCAAAACATTGGGAAATACAACCTGTTATAACCCCATCCAGCTGTGCTAAACAAACGTTCAGACAATACACTGGCTGCAGGGCAGTCCAGAACCTCCAAGGCGTAAAAAAAGGGCAAGCTCAGGCCATGTGCCCAATTTGGAGACCCAGAAGTTGAAGGGGCAGACCCGTCATTCAGTATGTGTAGCATGTGCACACATACTGCTCCACCATGTTGCTGAAATACTGACTCCTGCTAAGACGTTCCATATCAGCTGGTGGTGCTGGTTGTTGTGGCGTGCTGACAAAGCTATTCCACATTTTGACCATGCTAACCCTGCCTTCTGGGGTGCTGGTGGTGCCCCAGCTGCGTTGGCGACCTCTTACTCCTCCTCTGCCTTTGCCTTGTGCTTCCACTGTGCCCCCGCTGTCAGGTAGGAATGCCTCCAGCAGCACGTCTACCAGCATGCGCTTGTACCTCTGCACCACCAAATTCAGCACCTGCACCAGGGAAGGGATGTGTGTCAAACCGGCTAGTCCCAGAGCTGCTACGATATTTCGCCCATTATCGCACACCACCAGGCCGGGCTTGAGGCTCACTGGCACCAACCACAATTGGTCTGTTGTTTCATGCCTGTCCACAGCTCCTGCACGGTGTGGGGTTTGTCCCCCAAACAGATAAGTTTTAAAACTGCCTGCTGTTGTTTACCCCTGTCTGTGCTGAAGTTGATGGTGAAGGTGATACTATTCTGTCTCAGCATCGGTTGTACCTGCGACAAGCTTCTTGTAGACCCAGTCTGTAAGGATGTATGCGGCAGGTTGAATGATCACTTTAACAGATAGCTTACTCAATGAATAAAGACTCCAGAGGTAACTTTCAATGCTTCTTTATGCTTCAAGGTAGCAAGGATATGAACATAGAGGCTTTTTCATAGGTAAATTTCTAATGAAGTTACACAGCTCCCTCACTCTGCAGTCTCTTCACAACAACTATACAAAATGGAGTTACAGCAGGAAATGGAGGGTGGGAACAACCAACTAGCCAGAAACAGCAGGGGTGTAAGGATCATACCAAATAATATAGTAAAATAACATATAATAACAACTGCTAGACAGTAAAAGCTGCGTGGCAGCACAGATATGCTGAACGGATGAGGAGGCGGTAGAGGAGGAGGAAGCGGAGTAAAAGGAGGAAGCAACAGGAGGCAAAGAGAAGCGCCCTGCAATCCTCTGTGATGGAAGGACATGCGGCAAATTGCTATCCGCCATAGGCCCAGCCGCCACTGCATTTACCCAGTGTGCTGTTAGGGAGGTATAACGTCCCTGACCGTGCTTACTGGTCCATGTATCTGTAGTTAGGTGGACCTTGCCACAGATAGCGTTGCGCAGTGCACATCAGATTTTGTCCCCCACTTGGTTGTGCAGGGAAGGGATGGTTCACTTGGAAAAGTAGTGGTGGCTGGGCACAATGTACTGTGGGACAGCCACACCATAAGGCTTTTAAAATTTTCTCTCTCCACCAGACGGAATAATTTTGAAATGCTGGCATTCAGGGCCAGAGATCACGGGTTGGTAGGGGGTACTTTCTTTTGCGCTCCAGTGTTTGGGAGATGGAGAGCTGTACACTTCCGTGGGACATTGTGGAGATGCTGGTGACCCAGGTGGTGGTGTTGCTGGCAGATCCTCTGTTTGCGGGGTGGCAGGTGGCACTGTCACTCCAGAGGTGGATGAAGAAGCCGAGACTACAGCAGAAGAGGAAGCAGGAGGAACCAGAGACCATTCTTGGTTTTTGAGGTGTCTACTCCACTGCAGCTCGTGCTTTGCACTTAGATGCCTGGTCATGCAGGTTGTGCTCAGGTTGAGAACGTTTATGCCTCGCTTCAGGCTCTGATTTCACAGCGTGCAAACCACTCGTGTCTTGTCATAAGCACATTGTCTGAAGAACTGCCATGCCAGGGAACTCCTTGGAGCTGGCTTTGGTGTGCTTGGTCCCTTGCTGTGGTGGGCAGTAGCAGGCGTACTGTCTAGGGGATGGCTGCTCCGCTTTTGCATCTCGCTCCCTCTTCTGCTGTGCGACCACCGCCTCTTCCTCCGAACTATACATCACTCGCATGACCTTGATTCCATGTAGGGTTGAGAACCTCATTGTCATCAACTTCATCTTCCACCCAGTCTTAACCCCTGCCCTCCTTGTAAGTCTGCACACTTTTGAAAGCCACAGCAGTTGGCACCTGTGTTTTGTTATCACCCGAGACGTGCTGAGGTGGTCTTCCCATGTACTCATCTTGAAACATAAGTGGTTGGGCATCGGTGCACTCAATCTTATCCACTTCTGGGGCAGGGCTATGTGGATGGCCCATGGAAACCCTGCTAGCAGAGTTATCAAAAAGCAGAAGAGACTGCTGCATGACTCGGGGCTCAGACTGCCTCGCTGATTTGCAAGGGGTTGAAGGGAAAGACTGATGGACATCGGCTGCAGGTGCTAACTCTGATCTTTAAGCAGGAGAATGATTGGGAGACAATGTGAAGGAACTGGAGGCACTGTCAGCAACCCAATCTACTATCGCCTGTACTTGTTCTGGCCTCCCCATTTGTAGAGCCTCATTAGGCTCGACCAAATAACGCTGAAGGTTCTGTTGCCTACTCGCACCTGAGGAAGGTGTTTCACTTGTGCGTGTAGCTGGCACAGATCGACCACGTCCTCTCCCTGCAACAAGAGCCCCACCAGTAGCACCACGACCGGGGCCACGTCCTTTATTCAAAGCTCTCCTCATTCTCCGCAAATTTTGGATCTTGCCCAAAATAGGTGTTTTTTTTTTATAACAGAATAGAACAGCAGTATCTAACGCGTCTATCTCACACTGACAGATGCAGCAAAGGCTGCAAAATTAAGTATTTTGCCCAAAATGGGTGTTTTTTTTAACCCAGAAAATTATTGAAGTATTGCAAGCTTGTATTTCAAACTGACAAATGCTGCAAAGGCACCAGATGTAGGATATTGCCTAAAATTTGTTTTTTTTTAAATAACAGAATATTATTGCAGTATTTCTAGCTTGTATCTCACACTGACAGATGCAGCAAAGGCTGCAAATGAAGTATTTTGCCAAAAATGGGTGTTTTTTATAGCAAAATATTATTGCAGTATTTCTAGCTTGTATGTCACACTTATAAAGGAGAAAAGACAAAAAAAACACAGCGCCTCATGTGTGGTACCGCCTTATAGGAGATATACAGTTATGGTGCGTAATTCGCTTACCGGATTCTGTTGTGAACAGTCACAACAGCTGGATGTGCCTTAGCTGGTATATTTCCCCACCAGCATTAGGGGATGCCGTGCTGCTGCCTGGGTCTTTTCCTGTCCAAATGGTTCCAGGGAAATAGGTATGCAGAATTCCTTAAAAAATCAGACCACTGTCCGGCGCTGCAGGCATAGAGATCAGTCCTTGGGGTGAATAGGATTCTTTTTATTATAGTCAACGCGTTTCAAGGGCAAAGGGCCCCCTTCGTTAGGACAATATACAGATTCTGTATATTGTCCTGACGAAGGGGGCCCTTTGCCCTTGAAACGCGTTGACTATAATAAAAAGAATCCTATTCACCCCAAGGACTGATCTCTATGCCTGCAGCGCCGGACAGTGGTCTGATTTTTTAAGGAATTCTGCCTTTGTATGTCACACTGACAGATGCAGCAAAGGCTGCAAATTAAGTATTTTGCCTAAAATGGGTGTTTGGGTGTTTTTAATAACAGAATAGGACAGCAGTATCTAACGTGTGTATCTCACACTGACATATGCCTCAAAGGCTGCAAATTCATTTTTTTGACCAAAATGGGTGGGGTTTTTTTTAAACCCTGAATATTATTGCAGTATTTCAAGCTTGTATCTCACACTGACAGATGCAGCCAAGGCCGCAAATTTACAATTAGGCCCAAAATGGGTGTTTTTTTTTATAACAGAATAGAACAGCAGTATCTAACGCGTGTTTCTCACAATAACAGATGCAGCAAAGGCTGCAAATTTAGATTTTTACCCAAAATGGGTGGGGGTTTTTAACACTGAATATTGATGCAGTATTTCTAGCTTGTATCTCACACTGACAGATGCAGCAAAGGCTGCAAATTAAAAAAAAAAACACTGATTTTGGACAAAATACTTAATTTTCAGCCTCTGTCAGTGTGAGATACAAGCTAGAAATACTGCAATAATATTCTGGGTTTAAAAAAACACCCATTTGGGGCAAAATACTTAAACCCAGAATATTATTGCAGTATTTCTAGCTGGTATGTCATACTGACAGATGCAGCAAATGCTGCAAATGAAGTAATTTGCCCAAAATGGGTGTTTTTTAAATAACAGAATATTGTTTCAGTATTTCTAGATTCTATCTCACACTGACAAATGCAGCAAAGGCTGCAAATGAAGTATTTTACCCCAAATGAGTGTTTTTTTTTAACCCAGAATATTATTGCAGTATTTCTAGCTTGTATGTCACACTGACAGATGCAGCAAAGGCTGCAAATTAAGTATTTTGTCCAAAATGGGTGTTTTTAAAACCCAGAATATTATTGCAGTATTTCCATCTTGTATGTCACACTACCAAATGTAGCACATGCCCCTGATGTAGGGTATTGCCAAAAATTATTTATTTTTTTAAACCAAGAAAATTGCAAGCTTTTATTTCACACTGACAAATTCTGCAAAGGCACCAAATGTATGATATTGGAAAAAATGGGTGTTTTTTTTAAACCCAGATTTTTATTGCAGCATTTCAAGCTTGCATTTGAATGTCACAAATGCACATATGCTGTGCTAGTGCGCTGAGCTTGCATAAAATGGCCGCCGCCACCCAAATAACAGATGGATAAAAGTTATTTTTCTGTGTCACTGGGCTCAGGGCAGGGTAAAAAAAAAATTTCACTGCACCCACAAAACTAAATCTATGTAGATCGCTGAGTTAACAAGCATTTCTGATTAAAGATTGTTTCCTATTCTCTTCCTCACAGCAGCAGCATCCTCTCCCTACACTTATATAGAGGCTGGGTCACATGCTGCACTGGCCACAAACAGCCATGCCATTAGTAGGCATGGCTGTGATGGCTTCTAAGGGCACACAAGTTAAACGCTTGTTGATTGGATGCTCTGCAGCCTTTCAAAAAGCGCCATTAACTCGCCAAATGCCGAACCCGAACCCAAAGTGAACTGAGAATATAGTTTTATTTCTATGCTGAAATAGGCCACTAAATGCTTTCACCGCAAATAACTGCAACAGTAAAGTGTGTATATATTTATCGTTTTGTACTAAAACAGGCCACTAAACACTTTTGCCACAAATAAATGCCACAGTGTAGTATGTATATATTTTCCTTTTTGTACTGAAATAGGCCACTAAACTGTTCCACCACAAATAACTGCTACAGTGAAGTGCATATATATTTTTTAGTATTGAAATTCGTCACTAAACGTTTTTGCCACATAAAACTGCAACCGTGAACTGCGTATATATTTTTCATTTTGTACTGAAATACATCACTACACGTTTTCACCACATATAACTGCAAAACTGAACTGAGAATATATTTTTCATTTTGTAATGAAATACACCACTAAAAGCTTTTAACACAAATAGCTGCAGAAGTGAAGTGCACACAAGTTTTTATTTGTGTACTAAAATAGGCCACTAAATGCTTTCAACACATATACAGTAAATGCAGAAGTGAACTGAGAATGTATTTTTCTTTTTGTACTGAAAAAGGGCACTAAACGCTTTCACCAAAATAACAAACAGTGACGGGCGGATATATTTTTCTTTTAGTACTGAAATATGTCACTAAAAGCTTTTACCGCAATTTACTGCAACAGTTAATTGCATATAGATTTTTATTTTTGTACTGAAATACATCACTAAATGCTTTCACCAAATATAACTGCTTAGAATATATTTTTCTTTTTGTAATGAAATACGCTAAACGCTTTCAACACATATAGCTGCAGAAGTGAACTGTGTATACATTTTTCTTTTTGTACTGAAATAGGTCACTAAACATGTTTGCCACATATAACTGCAGAATGGAAATGAGATTCTTTTTTTTCTGTACTAAAATAGGCCACTGGCCACTAACTGGTTTCACACTTAATTCTGTAGAAGTGAACTGAGAATATATTTTTATTTCTATACCGAAATAGGCCACTAAATGCTTTCACCACAAATAACTGCAGCAATGAAGTTCAATATATTTTTCTTTCTATACTAAAATAGGCCACTAAACTCTCTTGCCACAAATAACAGTGGAGTGTGTAAAAAAAATTCTTTTTAAATAGAAATAGGCCACTTATTGCTTTCACCACAAATAAATGAAACAGTGAAGTGTGAAAGTATTTTTCTTTCTGTACTGAAATAGGCCACTAAATGGTTTCACCACAAATAACTGCAATAGTGAAATGTATATATATTTTTCTTTTTGTACTGAAATAGCCCACTAAATGCTTTTGCCTCAAATAACTGCAATAGTGAAGTGTGTATGTATTTTTCTTTTTGTACTGAAATAGGCCACTAAGCGCTTTCGCCACAAATAACTGCAACAAAGAAGTGCATATATATTTATCTTTTTACACTGAAATGGCCCACTAAATGATTTAACCACAAATAGCTGCAACAGTAAAGTGCATATATATTTTTCTTTTTGTACTAAAATAGGCCAATAATCACTTTCACCACCAAAAACAGCAACAGTGAAGTGTGTATATATTTTTATTTTAGTACAGAAATAGGACACTTATTGCTTTCACATCAAACAACTGCAACAGTGAAGTGTGTATATATTTTTCTTTTTGTACAGAAATATGCCACTAAACACTATCACCACAAATAACTGCATCAGTGAAGTTCATATATATTTTTCTTTTTGTATTGAAATATTCCACTAAACGCTTTCAACACATAACTGCAGAAGTGAAAAAGATTTTTTTTTTTCTTTTTGTTCTGAAATACCACACTAAATGCTTTCAACAAAAATAACTAATACAGTGACGGGCGTATATATTTTTCTTTAAGTACTGAAATACGTCACTAAAAGCTTTTACGGCATATTACTGCAACAGTTAACTACGTATATTTTTTTATTTTTGTACTGAAATATGTCACAAAATGCTTTCGCCACATATAACTGCAGAAGTGAACTGAGAATATATTTTTATTTTTGTAATGATATACGCCACTAAACGCTTTCAACACATATAGCTGCAGAAGTGAACTGCGTATAAAATTTTCTTTTTTAAATGAAATAGGCCACTAAATGCTTTCAGCACAAATAACTGCAACAGTAAAGTGTGTATATATTTAAATTTTTGTACTAAAATAGGCCACTGAATGCTTTCAAAACATATAACTGCAGAAGTGAACTGAGAATATATTTTTATTTCTGTAATGAAATAGGCAACTAAATGCTTTCTCCACTAATAACTGCAATAGTGAAAAGCGTATATATCTTCTTTCTGTACTGAAATAGGCCACTCAATGCTTTTGCCACAAATAACTACAACAGCGAAGTGTGTGTGTATGTATGTATGTATGTATGTATGTGTATATATATATATATATATATTTTTTTTTTTTTTTTTGTGTGTACTGAAATAGACTACTAATTAGAGTTGAGCGGACACCTGGATGTTCGGGTTCGACTGGTTTGGCCGAACTTGACAAAAAAAATTGAGTTCGGGACTCGAACTTGACCCCGAACCTGAACCCTATTGAAGTCAATGGGGACACAAACTTTGGAGCACTAAAATGGCTGTAAAAAAGTCATGGAAAGGGCTAGAGGGCTGCAAATGGCAGCAAAATGTGGTTAAGATCAAGGCAAATGCTCTGCAAACAAATGTGTATAGGGAAATGGATGAGGAGGTAGCCTACACTGCTTTTTGGTTTTATTGTTAATTTTTAATTTTGTTTTTGTTTGAATTAGATTACACCCCCAAAACATTGGGAAATATAACCTGTTATAACCCCCTCCAGCCGTGCTAAACAAAAGTTCAGACTATACACTGGCTGCAGGGCAGGCCAGCACCTCTAAGGCTTAAAGGGCAAGCTCAGGCCATATGCCCAATTTGGAGACACAGAAGTTGAAGGGGGCAGACCCATCACTCAGTACGTGTAGGCGTGTGCACACATACTGCTCCACCATGTCGCACATACCCGTGATGTCCATGATTCAATTGGATATCTGCTCTATCAACTTTCGATGTTCTTTTCTGCGCCAACCATGTTGATCACGGTTAGCAGCGAATCGGGGTTTCACGCTGGAGAGGGAGCATGAGAAAGGGATACCACATCCAAGGGAAGTCAATGTATGGAATTAAATGTGATCGAGCGGAAATGTGGGCGAAGTTATAAAAGTAGAAGAATCGAATGAAAGGAGGGGGCGCACGGCAATTGCCAACTCCGGACTCGGGGAGGTAATAAATAAAAATACAGGACTCTTAAGATGCCCTGTTATTGGAATGATTAATAAAAAATTATAGGGAATGTCACTGGGGTATTTTGAATTTGGAAACGTTAGACAGGAGAGGCCCTGCTGCCGCTTTGTTAACTCTAGATAACTTCTGCCTGGTCGCACGTCCCCGTGACATCCACGATCCAAATGGATATCTTCTCTATAAACTTTAGATGTTCTTTTCTTTGCTTACCATGTTGATCATGGTTAAAGGTGAATCAGGGACCCACGCCGGAGAGGGAGAGTGAGAAATCGAGACCACATTCAAGGGTGTCACCCAAGAATGTAACAGAAAAATTTGTGAAATTTATAAACCTGTCTACTAGGTAGAGCAGGGGTATATCACAGCCAAAAATTGGTGAATGTCACCCGACAATGTAACAGAAAAATGTGTGAAATTTATTAACCTGTCTACTAGGTAGAGCAGGGATATATCACAGCCAAAAATTGGTGAATGTCATCCGAATATGTAGCAGTCAAATTAGTGAAATTTTTTAAGCTGTCCACTATGTAGAGCAGGGGTATATCACAGCCAAAAATTGGTGAATGTCACCCAACAATGCAACAGACAAATTCGTGAAATTACATAAAATAAAATAGATATAAAAAAATAAAACAATCTTGATGTATAAGGTGGAGGTCCATATGGAGTACGAGGTTGAGAAGGCGGTGAACATTGCGGTGTAGGTGGAAGAACATGAGGTAGCCAACACTGGTTTTTGGTTTAAATTATTATTATTATATATTTTTTTAAATTAGGGTACACCCCAAAAGAGTGGGAAATATAAAAAATACAACAATGAGCAATTGCGCTGTAGTATAACAATAGCTGAGTATGGCCGGTATACATGTCTATTCTGCACAAGGTACAGACAAGTCCTGTGTGATCCATGCCTGGTTAATTTTAATTAACGTGAGCTTGTCCAGATTGGCTGTGGACAGGCAGCTGCGCTTGTCTGTGATGACTCCCCCTGCCGTGCTAAACACATGTTCAGACAATACACTGGCTGCAGGGCAGGCCAGCACTCCAAGGTGTAAAGGGCAAGCTCAGGCCATGTGCCCAATTTGAAGACCCAGAAGTTGAAGGGGGCAGACCCGTCATTCAGTACGTGTGGCGTGTGCACACATACTGCTCCACTATGTTGCTGAAATGCTGCCTCCTGCTAAGACTTTCCATATCAGCTGGTGGTGCTGGTTGTTGTGGCATGCTGACAAAGCTTTTTCACATTTCAGCCACACTAACCCTGCCTTCTGATCTATCGGTGGTGCCCCAGCTGCATTAGCGACCTTGTCATCCTCCTCTGCCTTCGCCTTCTGCTTCCTGTGAGCCACCTGTGCCCCTGCTGTTAGGTGGGTAAAGAAGATGCAAGAAGACTGACCAAGTTAAGCTAGTCATACACAAGCAATTGCAGTTGGTTGAACCATTGTTTAGCCAACAGCTATCTCCCCTGAATCCCTCTCCTTTCCCCCATTAGACATACTGTACAAGTATAGCACTGCAAAACACTTCTGGTGGCAGGGAATCTGTCATCATCAGCATATTTAATGAACTAATTCCAAGTTTGCATACTCGCGCATCTTACGATCATGCTCCAGTGACGAAATTAAGGATGGTACATGGTCATTGTAACAGGGATCCAGCAGCGTGGCCACCTAGTAATCAGCACAAGTTAGAATGTAGGCAACTCGGCGGTCATTGCGGAGACACTGCAGCATGTAATCTCTCATGTGTGCCAGGCTGCCCAGAGGCAACGAAAAGCTGTCCTCTGTGGGAGGTGTATAGTCTGTGTCCTCTGTATCACCCCAGCCACACACCAGTGATGGCCAAGAGCTGGTTTGGGTGCCACCCTGCTGTGAACACAGTTCCTCCTCCTCCATCTCCTCCTCCTCCTCCACAACTGTGCCTTGGCTGGACAATTGTGTACCTGACGTTTGTGGGTGCAGGAACCCACCCTCGGAGCCACTTGTGAATGACTGGCTGGAAACCCTATGAAATGATCACTCTTCCTCCTCCTCCTGTGCCACATCCTCTTCCATCATCACCAGAAGCGTTTTTTCAAGGAGGCATAGATGTAGGATAGCAACACTGAGAACGGCATTATCGGCACTGGCCATGTTGGTGGAGTACTCGAAACAGCGCAACAAGGAACACAGTTCTCGCATGGAGGCCCAGTCATTGGTGGTGAAGTGGTGTTGTTCCGCAGAGCGACTCAACCGTGTGTGCTGCAGCTGAAACTCCACTGTTGCCTGCTGCTGCTCACACAGTCTGGCCAGCATGTGCAAGGTGGAGTTCTACCTTGTGGGCACGTCGCATATGAGGCGGTGAGCGGGAAGGCTGAAAATACGCTGCAGCGCTGACAGATGAGCAGCAGCAGGTTGAGAACACCAAAAGCGCGCACAGACAGCCTGCACTTTCTGCAGCAGCTCTGACATATCAGGGTAATTTTTAAGGAACCTCTGAACCACCAAATTCAGCACATACGTCAGGCAAGGGATGTGCGTCAAACCAGCTGCTAGAATATTTAGCCCATTATCGCACACCACCAGGCCGGGCTTGAGGATCACTGGCACCAACCACTCATTGGTCTGTTGTTCAAGGCCCGTCCACAGCTCCTGCGCGGTGTTGGGTTTGCCCCCCAAACAGATAAGTGTAAAAACTGCCTGCTGTTGCTTACCCCTGGCTGTACTAAAGTTGGTGGTGAAGGTGTTACGCTGACCGGATGAGGAGCCTGTAGAGGATGAGGAAGCAGAGTAGGAGGAGGAAGCAGCAGGAGGCAAACTGAAATGCCCTGCAATCCTCGGTGGTTGAAGGATATGCGCCAAACTGCTATCCGCTTCAGGCCTAGCCGCCACTGCATTTACCCAGTGTGCTGTTGGAGAGATATAACGTCCCTGATCGTGCTTACTGGTCCCTGTATCTGTAGTTAGTTGGACCTTGCCACAGATTGCATTGCGCAGTGCACACCTTTTGTCCCCCACTTGGTTGTGCAGTGAAGGGATGGCTTGCCTGGAAAATTAGTAGCAGCTGGGCATGACATTCTGTGGGACAGCCACCACCTTAAGGTTTTTAAAACTCTCTGTCTCAACCAGACGGAATAAAAGCATTTCAAAGGCCAGTAATTTTGAAATGCTGGCATTCAGGGCCAGGTATCGCGGGTGGGTAGGGGGGTACTTCCTCTTCCGCTCTAGTGTTTGGGAGATGGAGAGCTTAACGCTTCCGTGGGACATTGTGGAGATGCTTTGTGACCCAGGTGGTAGTGTTGCTGGCAGATCCTCTGTTTGCGGGGTGGCAGAGGGCTCTGTCCCTCCAGAGGTGGATGAAGAGGCCGAGACTGCAGCAGAAGAGGAAGCAGGAGGAGCCAGAGACCTCTCTTGGTTTTTGAGGTGTCTACTCCACTGCAGTTCATGCTTTGCACTTAGATGCCTGGTCATGCAGGTTGTGCTCAGGTTGAGAACATTTATGCTTTGCTTCAGGCTCTGATTGCACAGCGTGCAAACCACTCGTGTCTTGTTATCAGCACATTGTCTAAAAAACTGCCATGCCAGGGAACTCTTTGGAGCTGGCTTTTGTGTGCTTGGTCCCTTGCTGTGGTGGGCAGTAGCAGGCGTACTGTCTAGGGGACGGCAGCTCTGCTTTTAAACCCTGCTCCCTCTTCTGCTGTGTTGGTGGTGTACTGTGTTGGTCTGTGCGACCACCGCCTCTTCCTCCGAACTACAGAGGTCACTCGCATGACCTTGATTCCATGTGTGGTTAAGGACCTCATTGTCCTCCACATCATCTTCCACCCAGTCTTCACCCCTGCCTTCCTTGTCGGTCTGCACACTTTCAAAAGCCATAGCATCATCCGAGACTTGCTGTGGTGGTCCTCCCATGTACTCATCTTGAAACATAAGTGATTGGGCATCAGTGCACTCAATCTCTTCCACTTCTGGGGCAGGGCAATGTGGATGGCCCTGGGAAACCCTGCTAGCAGAGTCGTCAAAAAGCTGAAGAGACTGCTGCATGACTTGGGGCTCAGACTGCTTGGCTGATTTGCAAAGGGGTGAAGTGAAAGACTGATCGACATCGGCTGCAGGTGCTAACTCTGATATTTCATTAGGAGACTGGGTGGGAGACAATGTGAAGGAACTGGAGGCACTGTCAGCAACCCAATCTACTATCGCCTGTACTGGTAAGCACTCGACTGTATAAAGAGGGTGATTAGGGACTGATGGTCCCCCCTCCCCTTTCCCCCCTTAGGGCGTTAGGGAGCTGGCCCCATTACATTAGTGCTTAAGAAGGTAGTTGTTTAGGGCCATTAAGGGTTAATGCACTGGGGAGCTGTCACGAGGGTGTCAAGAGCCACGCCTGACTCCGTTGTACCCGGGGTCAGGAGGTCGCAGCGGTTGGCTGCACGCTCTATGTAAGATAGGGATGTTTCCTTATTGTAGCTTTCTGGGTTTGCTTTGCAACCCCTTTTGGCTCACTCAGGGATCCGTAGCTCCTTCTCTCAGCTGTTCCTTGTCCAGCACTCCCAATCCTCCTTATATTCCCCTCTCACACTGGTTGCCAGATATAGAGAGCTTCCTGCCTGGACATCTATTCTGACCCACTGGAGCTGTGTTGCTGCGTTCTCTGATTGTTGCTTTAGAACGCTACCCTCCGGATCCCTGTTGGACCTTTGTGGACAGTTGTTGTCGTCCACCTGGGTGTTTGTGTTTGTCTGTGTTTGTCTGTCCTCTCCCTGGTGTTTCCCTCTTAGTGCAGTGGTGAGGACTAGCGATCCCACCGGCCCGTTCATTATCTTGGGTTCATTTCAGGGAAAGCCAGGGTTTAGGCACGTGATCGCCGCACGGGTGAGGAACCCATCTAGGGACGTCAGGGCAGTCAGGTGCCAGCCGCAAGGAGAGTTAGGGGTTACCACCTTTCCCTCTCCCTTGGGCAGGACTTTCCCTTTTTCCTACCTGTGCGTGTTGCCGGTCATTACATTATATCTGGCAACCAGAGAAGTGTGAGAGGGGAATATAAGGAGGATTGGGAGTGCTGGACAAGGAACAGCTGAGAGAAGGAGCTACGGATCCCTGAGTGAGCCAAAAGGGGTTGCAAAGCAAACCCAGAAAGCTACAATAAGGAAACATCCCTATCTTACATAGAGCGTGCAGCCAACCGCTGCGACCTCCTGACCCCGGGTACAACGGAGTCAGGCGTGGCTCTTGACACCCTCGTGACAGGAGCCTTCATAGACAGGATGTGGGCGGTTCAGGGGATCCTGGAGATACATATACTCCCTCCCAGTGCTGGCACTTCCTCTTGCCAGTGGAAGCAGATTGGTATGTACATACCCCTTTGCTCTGTCCACACCAAGAGTCCACAGGTGGTTCTGCCCTTTTGGCTGCTTCCTGGTGAGTTACATGGGCAGGGGAGGGTTAGCTGTGCTCTGTTAGAGCAGTTTGAGCTCTACCCTGCCATCCTCCTTCCCTGTGCCTGCTTCTAGTGCTTTGTGGATCTTCTGCTGCGGTATGCATGCAGCTCCAGCGCTTTAGGGAAGGCCCGGCGGTCTGCTCGTCGTTCCTCCTAACCCCCCCACCCCGACTCTTATTATCCCCCAGCTGCCCACGTGTGTGCGCTGTGCAGGCCGTTTCTTTCGACTCATCATGGAGATGTCTGTGGCGCTGCGATGTGGCTCCCCCCCCCTTCCCAGCTTCTGTTCCATGGCGATCGGGCTAAGCATGTTGGGCGGCATTGTTGGTCTCCCCGGTACTGTAGGGCATTATGGGGTCCTCACCCCTCCCCCTGCTGCTTTGGACGGGCTCCTTTAGCTCCCATGGCGCTAGCTAGGTCGCTTCGCCTAGCCCCGCCCCCTTCCCCTGCAGCGTTTACCGGGTCCCGTACCGGGCACCGCTGGGCAGGTGAGTTTTTATGTGGTGCCTGTTGTAGCTCCCCCCAGTCTCCTGTCCAGTATTATAAATTAACCCCTTGTGCTTGCCATGTCTGATTGTGGTGCACCTGTGCCTATGGGCTTCTGAGAGGTATTCCTACTGTCCCGGCTTTGCGAGCAGAGCCCCTTCCGTACAATGAGACTCTCTTATTTGTAGTCCATTATGGCGACAGCTCCACAAAAAAATTAATAGCAAAAAAATTAAAATAAAATATCTCGATGGTTGCTCAGTGGCCCAGTGGCTTCAGGGTGGGTTTAGAGAGCCTGTAGGTTACCCACACATATTTTCCTGGAGATTGGGCAACTCAGGTGCAGCCCTGAGCAATGGGATATCATTAGCATATATGGAAGTTTTCTCTGTTTATACGTTAATAAAAATAAAAATTAATAACTAAATTAATATATTATAGGCATTAAAATATACAAATGAATAACAAAGGGTGTTAATAAAAAAATTGTAAATGGAACTGAGTCTATATATATATATATATATATATATATATATATTTATTTTTTATAAAACGTGATTAAAAATAATTAAATTACACTAATAATAAATAATTTAACAATGTAATTTTATAGGTGATAAAATATAAAAAATTGGAATATATACAGTACAGACCAAAAGTTTGGAAACACCTTCTCATTCAAAGAGTTTTCTTTATTTTTTATGACTATGAAAATTGTAGATTCACACTGACAGCATCAAAACTATGAATTAACACGTGGAATTATATAGATAACAAAAAAGTGAAACAACTGAAAATATGTCATATTATAGGTTCTTCAAAGTAGCCTCCTTTTGCTTTGATTACTGCTTTGCACACTCTTGGTATTCTCTTGATGAGCTTCAAGAGGTAGTCACCTGAAATGGTCTTCCAACAGTCTTGAAGGAGTTCCTAGAGATGGTTAGCACTTGTTGGCCTTTTTGCCTTCACTCTGCGGTCCAGCTCACCCCAAACCATCTTGATTGAGTTCAGGTCTGGTGACTGTGGAGGCCAGGTCATCTGGCGCAGCACCCCATCACTCTCCTTCATGGTCAAATAGCCCTAACACAGCCTGGAGGTGTGTTTGGGGTCATTGTCCTGTTGAAAAATAAATGATGGTTCAACTAAACGCAAACCGGATGCAATAGCATGCCGCTGCAAGATGCTGTGGTAGCCATGCTGGTTTAGTATGCCTTCAATTTTGAATAAATCCCCAACAGTGTCACCAGCAAAGCACCCCCACACCATCACACCTCCTCCTCCATGCTTCACGGTGGGAACCAGGCATATAGAGTCCATCCTTTCAGCTTTTCTGTGTCGCACAAAGACACGGTGGTTGGAACCAAAGATCTTAAATTTGGACTCATCAGACCAAAGCACAGATTTCCACTGGTCTAATGTCCATTCCTTGTGTTCTTTAGCCCAAACAAGTCTCTTCTGCTTGTTTCCTGTCCTTAGCAGTGGTTTCTTAGTAGATATTCTACCATGAAGGCCTGATTCACACAGTCTCCTCTTAACAGTTGTTCTAGAGATGTGTCTCCTGCTAGAACTCTGTGTGGCATTGACCTGGTCTCTAATCTGAGCTGCTGTTAACCTGCGATTTCTGAGGCTGGTGACTCGGATGAACTTATCCTCTGCAGCAGAGGTGACTCTTGGTCTTCCTTTCCTGGGGCGGTCCGCATGTGAGCCAGTTTCTTTGTAGCGCTTTATGGTTTTTGTGACTGCACTTGGGGACACTTTCAAAGTTTTCCCAATTTTTCGGATTGACTGACCTTAATTTCTTAAAGTAATGATGGTCACTCGTTTTTATTTACTTAGCTGCTTTTTTCTTGCCATAATACAAATTCTAACAGTCTATTCAGTAGGACTATCAGCTGTGTATCCACCTGACTTCTCCACAACGCAACTGATAGTTCCAACCCCATTTATAAGGCAAGAAATCCCACTTATTAAATCTGACAGGGCACACCTGTGAAGTGAAAACCATTTCAGGTGACTACCTCTTGACGCTCATCAAGAGAATGCCAAGAGTGTGCAAAGCAGTAATCAAAGCAAAAGGTGGCTACTTTGAAGAACCTAGAATATGACATATTTTTAGTTGTTTCACACTTTTTTGTTATGTATATAATTCAACATGTGTTAATTTATAGTTTTGATGCCTTCAGTGTGAATCTACAATTTTCATAGTCATGAAAATAAAGAAAACTCTTTGAATGAGAAGGTGTGTCCAAACTTTTGGTCTGTACTTGTATATTTCAATAAATGTAAAAATAAAATAAAACATACCTATATAAATAAATACACAGGTTTGATCTATATATAAATTTATTACGTATGTTGATATCTTCCTGTGTGAGAAGCCTTAATTCTATCCTGTGTCTTGTTTATTGGCTGGCCTTTTTTGCGGATGTTTTTCGGGATAGATAGTCCCGCCAGGTGTTCTCCCTGCAGTTCATAATTCTCATTTTATGCAGCAGTCAAATTTATGGGAATAAAAAAAATATATATTTATGTATTTCTATCTAGATATATGTATGATGCACATTGGGAGTATAAGAGCGGTATATTTGGGTGATTTCCGGTGGAAAGTAGTACTCCATGTTAAGTTCCTGGTTGTGTCAAGTTACTAGTTTAGGGGTAGTGTCATCGCCTCCTGATCAGTGGGCCTGGAGCTCACATCACCTTATCTGCCTGGGAAGAGGTATAAAAAATTAAATAAAAAAAAACACTATTTGGGCTTCCAAGAATGATATGACGTTCTTAGTTCATATTTCTGGGGGGAGGTGCGGTAGTAGTAATCCCTCTACATTCGTTCTATTCCTTGGGGTTTGTTGAACACATTTGGGTTTTCTTATTATGTTTGTACGGGTCAACCACTGAATTGTCCTCCTGGTAGGTCTTCACAGGTCAGCATGGTGATCCTCCAAGCATCTTTCTACATGACTCGTTTCACTGTACGGTTTGGTCTGGATGTCCGAACGGTCTAGTCACTGAGTTCAGGTCGTTTCTGGCTGCATGGGTTCAGATCCCACTCTGGGCAGCGGTGATAGAGATGCATCAGTTCTTTGTGTTGGTTGACAGAAGGGAGGCTTAGGACCCTCCTTGACAAGGATGGACTAGGCTGCACAGCCCTCACAAAACATGTATGCCACCTACCTTGTGGTATCTCTACCAAAATTTCATATATAGTTTGGGGTGCATGAATTTTTTTGGCCCTGCCGTCCCCTTTGGCCTTTTGTTCTGGCTGATTGATAATTTCTCCTGGCTGTTTGTCTTTTCATTGTATATGCGTGGTGTAGTCTGCAGCTGTAGGTCTGTGATTTAGCAGCTTGCTTTCCTGCAGTGTTCTTGGGTTGGGAATCCCTCACCCAATACGAATACATTAATGAATGTCAGTAAATAAAGAATAATAAAAAATATATATGAAAAAAATATAAATTAATAATTATTTTGGTTGTTATTTCAGTCGGGGTAAGGAATATTAGTACTCTTGAGTTGGGCGTCCGTCATTCATGATGATTCGGTAAAATATTGGGCGGGTACCTTCCCTCCGCCTGGGTTGGTCTGGTAGGTAGGTTCGTTGATATTTGTTTTAACTTCACATATGGTGGGCTCTAATTTTACATTAGGATGGTGTCTTCTTTGATTATGTGGTGTTCCTTTATGTATATAACAAAACAAAAAAAACAAAAAAATTATCTATATCTCCATATATCTATATATTAATAACAATGGTATAGGTATATAACAGTGTTTTATGAACGATATCTATTTTAGACCTAATTTTATGATCCTCTTTGTGGGTTGAGTTTTGGGCTAATTGTTTTTTCTTTCAGGTCCTGGGCTTTCAGCGTGTTGATGGCGACCTTTCATATATCTCCAGTGCAGCGAGGATCGCATGCCCGGGGGTCACGCCTTGTTTTCGAGAGGTAAAGTCTTTGGACAGGGATCCAGGAATTCAGGTGGTCAGTGGTCACAACTTCTTCTGGGAGTGGTTGATATAGCTTTGCACCCGGGGTGCAATTATGCTGCTGCCCCTTAGTTATCCTGGAGCTCAGGACCTTATGTGTCCTGACATTCTAGTTGGGGGGGGGGAGGGGGTGTCATTTCCTGAGTGGTTGTTTTGGTCATACGGGAGACGGGTTAGTTATACTATACGATGGTTTAGTACAATGGGTGGTAGTCTGATACCGTTATCGGGAAGATGCATAGAAACATAGAAACATAGAATGTGTCGGCAGATAAGAACCATTTGGCCCATCTAGTCTGCCCAATATATCTGAATCCTATGAATAGTCCCTGGCCCTATCTTATATGAAGGATAGCCTTATGCCTATCCCATGCATGCTTAAACTCCTTCACTGTATTTGCAGCTACCACTTCTGCAGGAAGGCTATTCCATGCATCCACTACTCTCTCAGTAAAGTAATACTTCCTTATATTACTTTTAAACCTTTGCCCCTCTAATTTAAAACTGTGTCCTCTTGTGGTAGTTTTTCTTCTTTTAAATATGCTCTCCTCCTTTACCGAGTTGATTCCCTTTATGTATTTAAAAGTTTCTATCATATCCCCTCTGTCTCTTCTTTCTTCCAAGCTATACATATTGAGGTCTTTTAACCTTTCCTGGTAAGTTTTATCCTGCAATCCATGTACTAGTTTAGTAGCTCTTCTCTGAACTCTCTCTAGAGTATCTATATCCTTCTGGAGATATGGCCTCCAGTACTGCGCACAATACTCCAAGTGAGGTCTCACCAGTGTTCTGTACAGCGGCATAAGCACTTCACTCTTTCTACTGCTTATACCTCTCCCTATACATCCAAGCATTCTGCTGGCATTTCGTGCTGCTTTATTACATTGTCTTCCCACCTTTAAGTCTTCTGAAATAATTACTCCTAAATCCCTTTCTTCAGATACTGAGGTCAGGACTGTGTCAAATATTCTATATTCTGCCCTTGGGTTTTTACGCCCCAGGTGCATTATCTTGCACTTATCCACATTAAATTTCAGTTGCCAGAGTTCTGACCATTCTTCTAGTTTTCCTAAATCCTTTTCCATTTGGCGTTTCCCTCCAGGAACATCAACCCTGTTACATATCTTTGTGTCATCAGCAAAAAGACAAACCTTACCATCGAGGCCTTTTGCAATATCACTTATGAAGATATTAAACAAAATTGGTCCCAGTACAGATCCCTGTGGAATCCCACTGGTAACATGACCTTGCTTTGAATGTTCTCCATTGACTACAACCCTCTGTTGTCTGTTACTCAGCCACTGCCTAATCCACTCAACAATATGGGAGTCCATGCTCAATGACTGCAGTTTATTGATAAGTCTTCTATGTGGGACAGTGTCAAAAGCCTTACTAAAATCTAGATATGCGATGTCTACTGCACCTCCACCGTCTATTATTTTAGTCACCCAGTCAAAAAAATCTATAAGATTTGTTTGACATGATCTCCCTGAAGTAAATCCATGTTGTTTTTCATCTTGCAATCCATGGGATTTTAGATGTTCCACAATCCTATCCTTTAGTAGGGTTTCCATTAATTTGCCTACTATTGATGTCAGACTCACTGGTCTATAGTTGCTTGATTCCTCCCTACTACCTTTCTTGTGAATGGGCACGACATTTGCCAATTTCCAATCTTCCGGGACGACTCCTGTTACTAATGATTGGTTAAATAAATCTGTTAACGGTTTTGCCAGCTCACCACTAAGCTCTTTTAATAATTTTGGGTGTATCTCATCAGGCCCCTGTGACTTATTTGTCTTCACTTTAGAAAGCAAACTTAGAACATCTTCCTCTGTAAAGACACATGCATCAAACGATTTAATAGTCATCCTTTCTAGTGGAGGTCCTTCTCCTTTTTCTTTTGTAAAAACTGAACAGAAGTATTCATTAAGGCAGTCGGCTAGCCCTTTATTCTCTTCTACATACCTTCCGTCCTTTGTTTTTAATTTAGTTATTCCTTGTTTTAATTTCCTTTTTTCATTTATATATCTGAAGAATGTCTTATCCCCTTTTTTCATAGACTGAGCTAGTTTTTCTTCTGCCTGAGCTTTAGAAGTTCTTATAACTTGCTTGGCCTCTTTCTGCCTAATCTTGTAGATTTCCTTATCTTCATTGCTCTGTTTTTTTTTATAATTACAAAATGCTAGCTTTTTATTTTTAATGATTTGGGCCACTTCTGCTGAGTACCACAGTGGTCTCTTCCTTTTTTTGCTTTTACTGACAAGTCTAATGCAATTTTCTGTTGCCTTCAATAATGCACCTTTTAAGTAGTCCCATTTCTCCTGGACTCCATGTAATCCGTTCCAGTCTGATAAGGACTCATTTATGACTAATTTCATTTTTGAAAAGTCTGTTTTTCTAAAATCTAAAACTTTTGTTTTTGTGTGGTGGGACTCTTTCACAGTTCTTATATTAAACCACACTGACTGGTGATCACTAGATCCTAAGGTTTCGCCTACAATGACATCATATACCGAATCCCCATTTGTGAATATCAAATCCAAAATGGCCTCCCTCAGGGTTGGCTCCTCAACCATTTGTTGTAGGGATAACCCCAGTAGGGAATTTAGAATATCTGTACTCCTGGTAGAACTTGCTATTTTGGTTTTCCAGTTTATATCTGGAAGATTGAAATCTCCCATAATGATAACTTCTCCTTTCATTGTCATTTTAGCTATTTCTTCAACTAGTAGATCATCTAGTTCTTTAACTTGATCAGGTGGTCTATATATCACACCTACACGAGTTACTGCATGATTAGCAAACTGCAACGTAACCCAAACTGACTCTATGTTGGCCTCACCAACTTGTATTAGGTTAGATTTAATGCTATCTTTCACATACAGGGCCACTCCTCCTCCTTTCTTGCCTTCTCTGTCTCTTCTGTATAAAGAGTACCCTGGTATGGTTATGTCCCAGTCATTTCTTTCATTAAACCATGTCTCCGTAACAGCCACTAAATCTACATTCTCAGATGCCATTATTGACCCAAGTTCATTAATTTTTTTACCTAAACTGCGAGCATTTGTAGACAGGACTCTGAGCTTATCATTTCTTACCCTCTGTGCTTCTGACCTGTTCTGGCATTGTTTCGGGGGGCAATTGGACTCTTTTATTTTCACTCTTTTGCCCCCCCTTCCTAGTTTAAATACTCATTATGCAGCTGTATAATGTACTGGTACAGTTTTCTGAATCAACAACCCCTCTCTACTTGGTTATAACCTGTATTATTATTACCTTCCGGAAGTACATACATGCCCCGCTGAACGTTTTTTTTTTTTTTTTTTTTGTGGACTTATCATCTCCACCTCTGCAGGCAGAGTGTTCCTTAGTTAGCTCACTGTTCTTACAGTTAAGAATCCTCCTCTAGGTTTGTTTATAAACCTTCTTTCCTCCAGATAAGAGGAGGTTTCATGGCTAGTCTTTGTCTTGGGGATAAATAGATGGGGGAGTTGTCTTTGGATGGTTCTTTGTTATTATTGGCATAGTTATTAGACCTCCCCTTAGTCATTTTTTTTTTAAAGTGAATAACCCTAATTTTGATAATCTTTCAGGGTACTGGAGTTGCCCCATTCCAGTTATTTCTTTAGTTGCCCTTTTCTGAACCCTCTCCAGCCCTGCTATGTCTGCCTTGTTCACAAGGGCACAGAACTGTACACAGTCCTCCATGTGTGGTCTGATGTGTAAAGTGGTAGGACTATGTTCTCATCACGGGCCTCTAGGCCTCCCATTTGTCATGCGACCCATTATCTTATTGGCTTTGGTTTGTTAAGGGGAACCGTTGGCATCTTCCGCTTGGATGTTAGTTGGAGCAATTTCTTTTGGCTTGTTGTAAGGGTTTCAACAGACTCGGCTCTGCTAGGTGGTGGTCGGAGCCCCGTTTGGAGAATGGGTCTCCTTCGTGGCGGCATTTGAGTTCAGCAGAGATATGGTGGTGGCAGATGGCGTACTTGCCTGCTGGGAGTCCAGCGGTTGGCATACCGCTCTGATGATTACGGTTTAACTTGCCCGCTGGGAGTCCGGCGTTTGGCATACCGCTCCGATATTATGGTTTATTAAGGTTTGCCGCTTTAATAAAGAAGCTGTGGCCGTTCACCACCCAGCAATAAAAGTGACACAGTTGTCAGTGTTTTTGTTATGGGTCAAGGTTGGGTAAAGGGGCCAGAGGTGAGTAAATGGTGGTCCCCTTTCCCTTCTTCCCTAGATACCAGCAGTCTTGTTCTGGCCTCACCATTCGTAGAGCCGCATTAGGCCTAACCAAATAATGCTGAAGGTTCTGTCACCTACTTTTTTGGCCCAAAATGGGTATTTTTTTTAATAACAGAAGATAACAGCAATATCTAACGTGTGTATTTTACACTGACAAGCAGCAACGGCCGCATATTTAGTATTTTACCCAAAATGTTTTTTTTTTTTTTTAAATAACAGAAGATAACAGCAGTATCTAATGCGTGTATTTTACACTGACTGATGCAGCAGAGGCTGCAAATTTAGTATTTTGCCTAAAATGGGTGAGTTTTTTTTTATAACAGAAGATAACAGCAGTATCTAACACGTGAATTTCACATTGAGGGATGCAACAAGGTCTGTTAAATTTAGTATTTTGCCCAAAAAGGGTGTTTTTTAAAACCCAGACAATTATTGCAGTATTTCAAGCTTAAATTTTACACAGACTAATGCTGCATAAGCCCCAGGTGGAGGTTATTGACAAAAAGGGGTGCTTTTTTAAACCCAGAAAATTATTGCAGTATTTCAAGCTTGTATGTAACAATGAGCTACTGAGGAAGAAGGTGGATACCCTTCGAAACGCATCTGGCGTGGACCAATTGGACCTGACTATAAACCGCAACAGTTTGCCACCTGATATTGGACAGAAGAAAGCGCTTTCCAGGATTTTAAAAGTGTTATGGACACTGAATAGACACCTATGTACGTGACCGCACTAAAAGAAAGGTGGAGCACGTATCCTTATTAAGGACACCTAGGTGAACCTGCAGCGGAGCTGAACGAATACCACCAGCACTGTTACTCACACTGTTTTTACCGGACCTGGTAAACACACGGTAATATACCGGAGGAACCTGCATTTAAACAGCCAGGCCGTATGCTATCTGGGGTTTAGTGACACACTTTACCCAGAATTTCTATTACGTGGGACGCCACGGTGAAGACGGCAGAAAGCCCGCATGTGAGTAACAAAACCATTGATTATATGTGCATACAACATCGCTCAATAGCTCCACTGCTGAAATAACTTACTATCGCTGCTGCGCTTTATAGCGATACTAACTAGAGATTTGCCGGACTGATACATTGTACTAACTATCGCTGCTGTGCTCTATAGCGGTATTAACTAGAGATTTGCCGGACTAATACATTGTACTAACTATCGCTGCTGTGCTTCTGTGAGTAGCTCCGCTTACCCTCGATAATCCTCCACCATCCTGACAAACTGCCGACTTCGGGCTCAGAGTGGACGGTGTGTAAGAGACGGAGGTGACCCCGCACACCGAATATGGGGCCCAGCAAAGCGCAAACGGCTGCAGAGAGGCTCAAAGAGTTCGCCAGGTCTGAGGCCCAGAGCGGAGCCGCGGCCGCGACTCCTACACGTGCGGCTGTTACCCGCGGGCAGGCTGCCCAACAGGCGGATGCAGAGGAAGGCGCAGAGCAGGAGTTCACCCTCAAGGCAGCTTATGAACAGTTGCTGATGGCAATATCATCATGCCAAACCTCGCTCACCGGGAAGCTGGAGGAGGTGAGAGTGGATGTGGGCCTGCTCCGCCATGACATGCAGCAGCTCAGAGACCGGGTCAAGACCACAGAAGATCGCGTGTCTGCACTGGAAGACCTGACCAGACCCATGGCAGGGCAGATGCAAGAACTGGAGCGAGCCGTCGGTCAGTGGCAACAGAAATGACGACCTGGAGAATAGGTCGCGCCGCAACAACGTGAGGATCCTGGGCCTACCATAGAAAGCTAAGGCAGAGATCCTGCGGCCTTCCTAGAGGCCTGGTTTAAAGAGCAGTTCCCTGAAGCACCCTTCTCTCCTGCTTACACCGTAGAGAGGGCACATCGCGTTCCAGCCAGACACCCCCCGCCAGGGGCCCCTCCTAGACCTCTCTTGGCGCGGCTGCTGAACTGGAGGGACCGAGATCTTATCCTTTGCCAGGCCAGAAGCAAGCAAGACATCAGGCATGAAAATGCAAGGGTCTCCCTCTTTCCGGATTTTTCTGCAGACCTCCAGAAGAAGAGAGCCACATTTGTCGCAGTTAAGCGTCGCCTAAGGGAGCTGAATTTTCAATACTCAATGGCCTATCCGGCTCGCCTCAGAGTCATAGATGGCGATAAAACAGTGTTTTTCAGTGATCCTCGCGAGGCAGAGGACTGGGCCTCAAGAAAAGCCGCACGGCCTGGACCGCGCTGAACTTCTAGCAGCCTGTTCACAGCAAGTATTAAAATGTTCTCATATGTTTGATTTCAGGGAGACTTGTTTTTGTCGCCCCTGTACATGACTGCACCTAAGCTGCGGTTCAGCTGATAGCGGCCATCTTATGTTCTGGACTGCGGTTTATGATCTTACGTGTGATCTCACTTTAACATGAGATGTCTCCTTATACTCAGCACTGGACAACTTGTCGCCATATTCAATTGTCCTGCATCAAGGTCGGCAGTTTAGCACTCATTTGCTGAATAGGGGGTAGGAGCACTACCTGTATGGTTATTCCACCTAGTTGCACCATACGGGTCCCCGAGTCAAGGGCCACCAAGTTAGTCGGATCTGAACCCGACGCTATGTTTATAATGTTATTGTTCTGTATTATGTTTTTGTATGCTCAAGCTTATGTGCTTCAAGTATGGTCATCTCTTTACGTGCTAGCAATAGGGGAATATCTGTCCCTCGCTGCTCAACCTATCACACTGTTGATGTATGCAATGTGGATGTGGGTATTTGTCATTGATTTAGACCTAGCGATCCCATGGCCTCCATGAGAGAGATGTCATGAAACGTGAGGGGGCTGGGAGACCCAAATAAGAGGATTGCGATCTTTTCTCAAATACGCTCCTTTAATCCTCATATTCTGGGCCTTCAGGAAACCCACCTCACCCCAGAAACAGGGAACAGGCTGAAAAAGCCCTGGGTGCAAAGCTTATTCAATTCATATGGGAGCTCTCACTCCAGAGGGGTGGCCCTTATGATTCATAGAAGTCTCAGGTGCGAGATTCATTATTCAGCCGTAGATCAGGGAGGACAGTACATCTTCATATATGCTCATATTAATTGTGTTCCCTATGTGATTGTTAATCTGTATAACTCCCCTCCGGCGTCTTTATCCCTTTTGCAAGCAGTCACGGGATTTGTAGCTGGTTACCCTAATGCCCGTCTCATATGTATGGGAGATTTTAATCAGGTAGTCAGTGAGGACTTAGACAGATTCAGTAGCAGAGCAGATAGGGGTGGGACGGGAGGGAGTAGCACGGTTCTAGCCAGGATTTCGCAGGAGATGGGATGGGTAGACATGTGGAGAGCCAGGAACCAGCTGACAAGGGAATACTCTTGCTTTACCCCTGCCAGGGGTGCCCTGTCTAGAATTGTTTATCTGTTTGGCAATGCTGCAGTATACACTGATCTGGTAGATATTAGACACGGACCGCAATGCCCGTCCGACCACGCCCCATTGCTGGCGGAGTTGGGTCAGGCTGACAGCGCTGGCGCTGGCGGTAAGATGCGTGTGCACCCTTTCTGGCTGTCCTTGTTTGGTTTAAATGACAGAATCCCTGACCAGTTGAGGATGTTCTTTGACGTCCAGAGCGAGACTACTGATGCTCTCTTACTTTGGGAAACATTGAAAGCGTACCTTAGAGGGTGCATCAAATCCTCCATTTCTTACTTTAAGAGGGATTCACAACGTAAGGAGAATGATTTACATACCAGTTGTAGGGAAGCAGAGAGGGCGTTCACCGAGTCCCCCTCTGAAGAGCGTAGAGTGGAGTGGCTATCCAAAGGGAGAATGTACATGTTACATCTGGAGGAAAAGAGTAAAAGAAAGCTCTTTTTCCTTAAACAACAGGCGTTTGAAACCGGCAACCAGACAGGGAAGCTACTTGCGCAAATTGCACGCACTAACAATATGTCTCCCCCAGTGCTCAGGATACGGGAGTGGTACAAGACATATTGAAATGCTTTCATAATTTTTACAGAGACCTGTACAAATCAGTAGCTACTTATTCAGCACTAGAATTGGATTCCTACCTCACTGAAGTGTCTCATCCTCGGCTAACGGACCTGGATAAGGGTCTTATGGAGGAGGATATTACACTAGAGGAAGTGGAGAGAGCCATTCAGGATCTACCGACAGGGAAAGCCCCAGGCCCAGATGGCATTCCGGTAGAGGTATACTCTAAGTATAGGGATAATTTAGCCCCTCAGCTATTGACCCTGTATCAAGCGGCGCACTCCTGTGGTTCCTTGTCAGATTCCATGTATGATGCATCTATTGTTGTGATCTTGAAGCCTGGCAAGGACCCGTTGGATTGTGGATCTTATCGTCCAATTTCACTTTTAAACTTGGACTATAAAATCCTGACCAGGATTATAGCTAATAGACTGAATAAGGTTATCACATCTATAATCCACTCCGATCAGTCGGGCTTCATGCCTGGAAGGTCCACGTCAGACAACATTAGAAGGGCTCAAGTAATTGCCCAGATGGGGGTAGGTAAGATGGAGAAGTGGGCTCTGGCCTCACTGGACACGGCCAAGGCCTTCGATTCACTGGAATGGCCCTTTTTGACAGCGGTGCTGGGAAGTTTTGGCTTTGGCCCTAAATTCATTAAATGGATAGAACTACTATATAGAAAGCCCACTGCCAGCATCCAACTGAACGGGTCGCATTCTGACAGGTTTCCCTTACTCAGAGGCACGAGACAAGGATGCCCGCTCTCGCCGTTGCTGTTTGCGATTGCCATAGAGCACCTGGCCATTAGATTTAGACAGGATCAGGTATATGTGGGAGTCAGTGAGGGGGATAGGGAAGACAGAATTGGACTGTATGCAGACGACCTGATCCTCTTTATGTCAGACCCGGAGGTATCCCTTTTAAGAGCTATTGAAATCATAGAGCGCTTTGGGCAATATTCCGGGCTGCACATAAATTGGGGTAAGTCTGCCTTCATGCCACTCTGGAACCATGATTGGCACAGTTGCCGGAACAACCTACCTGTGGTCGATAGATTTAAATACCTTGGGGTGATAATCACTAGGGAGCCCCAACTCTCCTATGTGTTAAATATCGCACCCTTAGAAACCATATTTCAGGACAAGGTTAGAACATGGGAGGCCCTTCCCTTGTCGGTTATGGGCAGACTGAATCTTGTAAAGATGGTGTTGTTGCCCAAGGGTTTATACTTGCTGTCCCATGCCTGCACGCCAGTCCCCAGGGGATTTTTTAAACGTATAGATGCTATAATAGCCTCCTTTGTGTGGGGTAAATCTAGGAGGAAACTCTCACTGACGGTACTACAGAGACCGAAGCTACAGGGAGGAGCTTCCCTTCCAGACTTCTTTCTTTACTATATCGCGAGTCAGCTTAGATTTCTGAGATATTGGGTTACTGATGCCTCAAGGCTGAACGCTGAGTGCTTCTTGCATGAATATTTGCAGATTCCCACGTTGTGGCCCGTTTTGGAGGGATCTCGCCATATTCAAAAGGGTCTTCTCCCAGTGCATAAGCTAGCTCATCAGATATGGCAGGCATCTAAGTTGAATTCTTACAAGGATTTACCAAGTGAGGTCCCCGTTTGGGACAACTGCATGTTCCCACATCTGATGCAGCTGGAGGGTGCAACTGACTGGAAGAGGCATGGTATTTCCTCTTTATGCGACCTATATGAGAATGGGCAGCTTAGATCATTCTCCCAGATCCAGGATCGGTTCCAGGTGCCCCGCACTCTTTTCTTCAGGTATCTCCAATTGAGACACGCGCTGCAGGCCCAATTTAGGAGGGATGACAGGAGTATCTCTAAATATCCTATTATAGGGGTTTTAAAATCGCAAGGCCCAAGAGGCATAGTTTCTGCGTTATATACTCACTTGCTGGACCGATGCTTGCTGGTGACCCCGTTGGCTGTTGAGGACAGATGGAGGCTGCAAATTCCTTCTTTATCTCCTGAGGAATGGAAGGAGGCATTAATGGCTCCGACCCAGGTTTCACCCTCTATAAATAATAGGATGATCCAGCTTTTTATACTTCATTGTAGTTACCTCACACCCATTAGACTTCAGAAGATGGGCAGGATCAACCACTCCAGGTGCCATAGATGCGATGCCGTTGGAGCCGATTTTTGGCACATGATATGGGATTGTGAGTACATCCGTCAGTTCTGGATTTCAGTCCTGGAGGTCCTCGCTACTATGGTTCCTGTGACATTGCCATTATGCCCCAAGATGTGTGTTCTCGGAGTCATTGAAGAGTCGTGGTCGCACTACCACAAAATTTTCCTAGCAGAAACGCTATTTCTGGCCAGGAAGGCGATTGCCTTAAGATGGATGGGAGACTCACGCCCCTCAAAGGGACAATGGCTCACTCTTGTGAACCATGCAGTCTCCATGGAGAACATTGTGTATAAACATAGGGGCTGCCCACAAAAATTTGATAAAGTTTGGGGTGATTGGTGTGCCTCTCCTCTCACCTTGCACTCACCACGTCTGCACTTGACGGCTGACGGGTCACTTTGAGCCACGAACCAGCACTTAGGTACTTAACTGCACTGCTATCATTGGTGTTAATGTTGGAGTATCTATGTGTGTGCTTTATCTATTCTGTGAAAAATGTATGCCGATAGGGTTTAATCCATGTCCTCCTCTAAGTCCGAGACCTGACAACTCTCCATGTCTTTTTTTCTGCGTTAATGTCTTCCTGGTATTATTGAGGCGCCCCTGCGAGGGTCATATCATTGCTACATGTATGCCATACTTGTGTTATACTCTTTTAATAAAACGAGTTTAAAAAAAAATAACGACTTCTGATTAAAGATTATTTCCTATTCTCTTCTTCACAGCAGCAGCATCCTATCCCTACACTAATCAGAGCAGAGTGACATGCAGCGCTACGTGACTCCAGCTTATATAGAGGCTGGGTCACATGCTGCACTGGCCACTCACAGCCATGCCATTAGTAGGCATGGCTGTGATGGCTTCTAAGGGTGCACAAGTTAAACGCTTGTTGATTGGATGCTCTGCAGCCTTTCAAAAAGCGCCATTAAATCACAGAACACTGAACTCGAACCCAAACTTTTAATGAAAAGTTCAGGTTCGGGTCCAGGTTTCAAAAATCCTAAAGTTCGGTTTGAACCCGAACTTAACAGTTTGGGTTCGCTCAACCATACTACTAAATGCTTTCACCACAAATAACCACAAGAGTGAAGTGCGTATATATTTTCCTTTCTGTACTGAAATAGGCCACTAAATGCTTTCAACAAAAATAAATGCAGCAAACAATTGCGTATATATATTTTTTGCTCTACTGAAACAGGCCACTAAACGCTTTCACCACAAATAACTTCAACAGTGAAGTGTGCATATATTTTTCTTTTTGTACTGAAATGGCCTACTAAATGCTTTCACCACAAATAACTGCAGCAGTAAAGTGCATATATATTTTGTTTTTCTTTCTGTAATGAAATAGGCCACTAAACGCTTTAGCCACAAATAACTGCAGCAGTGATGGGAATATTATTATTTTTTTCTGTACTGAAATTGGTCACTAATTGCTTTCACCACAAATAACTGCAACAGTGAAATGCGTATATATTTTTCTTTCAGTACTGAAATAGGCCACTAAATGCTTTCGCCACAAATAAATGCAACAGTGATGGGCATATATATTTTTCTTTTAGTAATAAAATATGTCACTAAATGCTTTTACCGCAAATTGCTACAACAGTGAACTGCTTATATATTTTTATGCTAAAATACATCAACAATGAAGTGCATATATATATATTATTTTTTTTCTTACTGTACTGAAATAGGCCACTATATGCTTTGACCACAAATTACTGCAACAGTGAATTGCGTATATATTTTTATTTTTGTACTGAAATAGGCCACCAAATGCTTTCGCCACAAATAACTGCAATAGGGAAATTTGTATTTCTTTTTCTTTTTCTATAGAAATAGGTTACTTATTGCTTTTTACCACAAATAACTACAACAGTAAAGTCTGTTAATATTTTTCTTTTTGTATTGAAGTAGGCCGTTAAACGCTTTGAACATATATAAATGCAGATAAAAAAGGAGGAGGAGTGAGCACTCACAACATTTGAACCATGAGATATAAGGATATATTTATTATAATAGGACCTACTGCGTCCAATAACTAAATCAAATACAGTCACACTCATTTCATACAATATAATACAATAAAAAATACAATTGGTACCAATGCCTGAAAATAAAATACACGGATATCGGGGTGGAAACCCTGTTGCCACAGTCTTTGGATTATTAGTGTTACAAAAGTCTCTTTTGAGCAACTAATTTTTTTTGCAGTGAGTGGTCCCTATTAGTGCTTTCGGTTCTGCAAACCGCAAATCAATGGGAGCGTCCTAAAGGTTCCTATGACAGGTCACTTGTAGCAGTGATTTGTCTCCAGTGCATACAGATAGTCTACAGTTCTGGAACTGTAGCACAAAAGTCCCTCCGAAGTTGTCTTACCTCTTCCAGCTATTTAATATAACCGCCCAGACAGATACATTTTTGAAACACTCCGTGTTCGGAATGACAATTCAGGTTCCTACCTGGTTCCTGGTATCACGTCCCGCTGTATCACGTCTTACGGTCCTTCCACGAGAGGCGAGCGGTGTCGGCTGCTTCGGCATCTCGCGTCGCACGTCTCGGGCTGATGACATCACAGTATCGTGGGACTCAACAGGCAGGAGTGATGCCTTATCAGCGGCGTCCGTTGCTATATGCTGGATCAATAGTTTTGGCTGGAGGTTTTTATCGCATGGCCATGCAATATTTTAATAGAGGTCCAGTAGGTTAGGTGGGTGCTTTTTCATTTTTCACCAGACGCGTTTCGGGGCGTCTACATCCCTTCCTCCGTGGTCAAAGCGCTAGTCATCCCTCTCCACCTTTTATAGTCCATTCGGTAATCCAGAAATTCATTGACTATGTAATATTCATTTGGAGAAAGGGAGAGACAGAATTTTTGGGATTTCTAGGCTACAGTTGGTAAGCTGACGTTCACACAGCATGTAGTCTGTTCCCTGGTCCTCAGTATTCACAGCACTGTGTGCTGTCCTTGCAGGCTATCTATAATATATAAATGCAGAATTGAACTGAGAATATATATTTTCTTCTGTCCTGAAATAGGCGACTAAATGCTTTCACTACAAATAACTGAAACAGTGGAGTGTGTATATATTTTATTGTCTGTACTGAAATAGGCCACCAAAGGCTTTCACCACAAATAACCACAACAGTGAAGTGCGTATATATTTTCTTTCTGTACTGAAATAATCCACTAAATGCTTTCACCACACACAAATAAATGCAATAAAGAATTGCGAATATATTTTTCTTTTTCTACTGAAATAGGCCACTTAACGCTTTCACCACAAAAAACTGCAATAGTGAAGTGAGTGTGTATGTGTATATATATATATATATATATATATATATATATATTTTTTTTTTAAGGAGATAGGCCACTTTCAGTATAAATCAATCACTGCAACAGTGAAGTGTGTACATATATTTTTTTCTGTACTGAAATAGGCCACTAAACACTTTTGCCAAAAATAGCTGCAACAGTGAAGTGCGCATATATTTTTCTTTCTGTACTAAAATAGGCCCCTAAACGCTTTCACCACAAATAACCTCAACAGTTAAGTGCGTATATATTTTTCTTTTTGTACTGAGATAATCCGCTAAACGCTTTCACCACAAATAAATGCAACAAAGAATTGCGTATATATTTTTCTTTCTGTACTGAAATAACTGCAACAGGAAAGTGCGTAAATATTTTTCTTTTTGTACTGAAATATGCCACTCAACGCTTTCACTACAAATAACTGCAACAGTGAAGTGTGTATATATTTTATTTTCTGTACTGAAATATGCCACTAAACGCTTTCACAACAAATAACCGCAACAGTGAAGTGCATATATATTTTCTTTCTGTACTGAAATAATCCATTAACCTCCTCCCGTCTCGCTAACGCCGAAAGGCGTCAATGCTGCGGCGCTGCCAGGTCACACTAACGCCGATTGGCGTCATCTCGCGTGAGCCGAGATTTCCTGTGAACGCGCGCACACAGGCGCGCGCGCTCACAGGAACGGAAGGTAAGCGAGTGGCTCTCCAGCATGCCAGCGGCGATCGCTCGCTGGCAGGCTGGAGATCCGAATTTTTTAACCCCTAACAGGTATATTAGACGCTGTTTTCATAACAGCGTCTAATATACCTCCTACCTGGTCCTCTGGTGGTCCCTTTTGTTAGGATCGACCACCAGAGGACTCAGGTAGGTCAGTACAGTCGCACCAAACACTACACTACACCCCCTCCCCCCCCCCGTCACTTATTAACCCCTTATAAACCCCTGATCACCCCATATAAACTCCCTGATCACCCCCCTGTCATTGATCACCGCCCTGTCATTGATCACCCCCCCTGTCAGGCTCCGTTCAGACGTCCGTATGATTTTTACGGATCCACGGATACATGGATCGGATCCGCAAAAAGCATACGGACGTCTGAATGGAGCCTTACAGGGGGGTGATCAATGACAGGCGGGTGATCACCCATATACACTCCCTGATCACCCCCTGTCATTGATCACTTCCCTGTAAGGCTCCATTCAGACGTCCGCATGATTTTTACGGATCCATGGATACATGGATCGGATCCGCAAAACACATGCGGACGTCTGAATGGAGCCTTACAGGGGGTGATCAATGACAGGCGGGTGATCACCCATATACACTCCCTGATCACCCCCCTGTCATTGATAACCCCCCTGTAAGGCTCCATTCAGACGTCCGCATGCGTTTTGTGGATCCGATCCATGGATCCGTAAAAAATCATGCGGATGTCTGAATGGAGCCTTACAGGGGGGGTGATCAGTGACAGGGGGGTGATCACCCTGATTACCCTGATCACCCCCTGTCATTGATAACCCCCCTGTAAGGCTCCATTCAGACGTCAGCATGCGTTTTGTGGATCCGATCCATGTATCCATGGATCCGTAAAAAATCATGCGGATGTCTGAATGGAGCCTTACAGGGGGGGTGATCAGTGACAGGGGGGTGATCACCCTGATTACCCTGATCACCCCCTGTCATTGATAACCCCCCTGTAAGGCTCCATTCAGACGTCAGCATGCGTTTTGTGGATCCGATCCATGTATCCATGGATCCGTAAAAAATCATGCGGATGTCTGAATGGAGCCTTACAGGGGGGTGATCAATGACAGGGGGGTGATCAATGACAGGCGGGTGATCACCCATATACACTCCCTGATCACCCCCTGTCATTGATCACCCCCCCTGTAAGGCTCCATTCAGACATCCGCATGATTTTTTACGGATCCATGGATACATGGATCGGATCCACAAAACACATGCGGATGTCTGAATGGAGCCTTACAGGGGGGGTGATCAGTGACAGGGGGGTGATCACCCTGATTACCCTGATCACCCCCTGTCATTGATAACCCCCCTGTAAGGCTCCATTCAGACGTCCGCATGCGTTCTGTGGATCCGATACATGTATCCATGGATCCGTAAAAAATCATGCGGATGTCTGAATGGAGCTTTACAGGGGGGGTGATCAGTGACAGGGGGGTGATTACCCTGATCACCCCCTGTCATTGATAACCCCCCTGTAAGGCTCCATTCAGACGTCCGCATGCGTTTTGTGGATCCGATACATGTATCCATGGATCCGTAAAAAATCATGCGGATGTCTGAATGGAGCCTTACAGGGGGGGTGATCAGTGACAGGGGGGTGATCACCCTGATTACCCTGATCACCCCCTGTCATTGATAACCCCCCTGTAAGGCTCCATTCAGACGTCCGCATGCGTTCTGTGGATCCGATACATGTATCCATGGATCCGTAAAAAATCATGCGGATGTCTGAATGGAGCTTTACAGGGGGGGTGATCAGTGACAGGGGGGTGATCACCCTGATTACCCTGATCACCCCCTGTCATTGATAACCCCCCTGTAAGGCTCCATTCAGACGTCCGCATGCGTTTTGTGGATCCGATACATGTATCCATGGATCCGTAAAAAATCATGCGGATGTCTGAATGGAGCCTTACAGGGGGGGTGATCAGTGACAGGGGGGTGATCACCCTGATTACCCTGATCACCCCCTGTCATTGATAACCCCCCTGTAAGGCTCCATTCAGACGTCCGCATGCGTTCTGTGGATCCGATACATGTATCCATGGATCCGTAAAAAATCATGCGGATGTCTGAATGGAGCTTTACAGGGGGGGTGATCAGTGACAGGGGGGTGATCACCCTGATTACCCTGATCACCCCCTGTCATTGATAACCCCCCTGTAAGGCTCCATTCAGACGTCCGCATGCGTTCTGTGGATCCGATACATGTATCCATGGATCCGTAAAAAATCATGCGGATGTCTGAATGGAGCCTTACAGGGGGGGTGATCAGTGACAGGGGGGTGATCAGGGAGTCTATATGGGTGATCACCCCCCTGTCATTGATCACCCCCCTGTCATTGATCACCCCCCCCCCCCCCTGGTAAGGCTCCATTCAGACATTTTTTTTGGCACAAGTTAGCGGAAATTTTTTGTTTGTTTTTGTTTTTTCTTACAAAGTCTCATATTCCACTAACTTGTGTCAAAAAATAAAATCTCACATGGACGCACCATACCCCTCACGGAATCCAAATGCGTAAACATTTTTAGACACTTATATTCCAGACTTCTTCTCACGCTTTAGGGCCCCTAAAAAGCCAGGGCAGTATAAATACCCCACATGTGACCCCATTTCGGAAAGAAGACACCCCAAGGTATTCCGTGAGGAGCATATTGAGTCCATGAAAGATTGAAATTTTTGTCCTAAGTTAGCGGAAAGTGAGACTTTGTGAGGAAAAAAACAAAAAAAAAATCAATATCCGCTAACTTATGCAAAAAAAATTCTAGGAACTCGCCAGGCCCCTCATTGAATACCTTGGGGTGTCTTCTTTCCAAAGTGGGGTCACATGTGGGGTATTTATACTGCCCTGGCTTTTTAGGGGCCCGAAAGTGTGAGAAGAAGTCTGGGATCCAAATGTCTAAAAATGCCCTCCTAAAAGGAATTTGGGCCCCTTTGCGCATCTAGGCTGCAAAAAAGTGTCACACATGTGGTATCGCCGTACTCAGGAGAAGTTGGGGAATGTGTTTTGGGGTGTCATTTTACATATACCCATGCTGGGTGAGAAAAATATCTTGGTCAAATGCCAACTTTGTATAAAAAAATGGGAAAAGTTGTCTTTTGCCAAGATATTTCTCTCACCCAGCATGGGTATATGTAAAATGACACCCCAAAACACATTCCCCAACTTCTCCTGAGTACGGCGATACCACATGTGTGACACTTTTTTGCTGCCAAGGTGGGCAAAGGGGCACATATTGCAAAGTGCACCTTTCGGATTTCACCGGCCATTTTTTACAGATTTTGATTGCAAGGTACTTCTTACACATTTGGGCCCCTAAATTGCCAGGGCAGTATAACTACGCCACAAGTGACCCCATTTTGGAAAGAAGACACCCCAAGGTATTCCGTGAGGGGCACGGCGAGTTCCTAGAATTTTTTATTTTTTGTCACAAGTTAGCGGAAAATGATGATTTTTCTTTTTTTTTCTTTTTTCCTTACAAAGTCTCATATTCCACTAACTTGCGACAAAAAATAAAAAATTCTAGGAACTCGCCATGCCCCTCACGGAATACCTTGTGGTGTCTTCTTTCCAAAATGGGGTCACTTGTGGCGTAGTTATACTGCCCTGGCAATTTAGGGGCCCAAATGTGTGAGAAGAACTTTGCAATCAAAATGTGTAAAAAATGCCCTGCAAAATCCGAAAGGTGCACTTTGGAATATGTGCCCCTTTGCCCACCTTGGCAGCAAAAAAGTGTGACACATCTGGTATCGCCGTACTCAGGAGAAGTTGGGGAATGTGTTTTGGGGTGTCATTTTACATATACCCATGCTGGGTGACAAAAATATCTTGGTCAAATGCCAACTTTGTATAAAAAAATGGGAAAAGTTGTCTTTTGCCAAGATATTTCTCTCACCCAGCATGGGTATATGTAAAATGATACCCCAAAACACATTCCCCAACTTCTCCTGAGTACGGCGATACCAGATGTGTGACACTTTTTTGATGCCAAGGTGGGCAAAGGGGCACATATTCCAAAGTGCACCTTTCGGATTTCACCGGCCATTTTTTACACATTTTGATTGCAAAGTACTTCTCACACATTTGGGCCCCTAAATTGCCAGGGCAGTATAACTACGCCACAAGTGACCCCATTTTGGAAAGAAGACACCCCAAGGTATTCCGTGAGGGGCATGGCGAGTTCCTAGAATTTTTTATTTTTTGTCGCAAGTTAGTGGAATATGAGACTTTGTAAGGAAAAAAGATAAAAAATAAAAAATCATCATTTTCCGCTAACTTGTGACAAAAAATAAAAAATTCTAGGAACTCGCCATGCCCCTCACGGAATACCTTGGGGTGTCTTCTTTCCAAAATGGGGTCACTTGTGGCGTAGTTATACTGCCCTGGCAATTTAGGGGCCCAAATGTGTGAGAAGTACCTTGCAATCAAAATGTGTAAAAAATGGCCTGCAAAATCTGAAAGGTGCACTTTGGAATATGTGCCCCTTTGCCCACCTTGGCAGCAAAAAAGTGTCACACATGTGGTATCGCCGTACTCAGGAGAAGTTGGGGAATGTGTTTTGGGGTGTCATTTTACATATACCCATGCTGGGTGAGAGAAATATCTTGGCAAAAGACAACTTTTCCCATTTTTTTATACAAAGTTGGCATTTGACCAAGATATTTTTCTCACCCAGCATGGGTATATGTAAAATGACACCCCAAAACACATTCCCCAACTTCTCCTGAGTACGGCGATACCAGATGTGTGACACTTTTTTGCAGCCAAGGTGGGCAAAGGGGCACATATTCCAAAGTGCACCTTTTGGATTTCACCGGTCATTTTTTACACATTTTGATTGCAAAGTTCTTCTCACACATTTGGGCCCCTAAATTGCCAGGGCAGTATAACTACCCCACAAGTGACCCCATTTTGGAAAGAAGACACCCCAAGGTATTCCGTGAGGGGCATGGCAAGTTTTTAGAATTTTTTATTTTTTGTCGCAAGTTAGTGGAATATGAGACTTTGTAAGAAAAAAAAAAAAAAAAAAATCATCATCATTTTCCGCTAACTTGTGACAAAAAATAAAAAGTTCTATGAACTCACTATGCCCATCAGCGAATACCTTAGGGTGTCTACTTTCCGAAATGGGGTCATTTGTGGGGGTTTTCTACTGTTTGGGCATTGTAGAACCTCAGGAAACATGACAGGTGCTCAGAAAGTCAGAGCTGTTTCAAAAAGCGGAAATTCACATTTTTGTACCATAGTTTGCAAATGCTATAACTTTTACCCAAACCATTTTTTTTTTGCCCAAACATTTTTTTTTTATCAAAGACATGTAGAACAATAAATTTGGCGAAAAATGTATATATGGATGTCGTTTTTTTTGCAAAATTTTACAGCTGAAAGTGAAAAATGTCATTTTTTTGCAAAAAAATCGTTAAATTTCGATTAATAACAAAAAAAGTAAAAATGTCAGCGGCAATAAAATACCACCAAATGAAAGCTCCATTAGTGAGAAGAAAAGGAGGTAAAATTCATTTGGGTGGTAAGTTGCATGACCGAGCAATAAACCGCTAAAGTTGTGGAGTGCCGATTTGTAAAAAAGGGCCTGGTCACTAGGGGGGTATAAACCTGTGGTCCTTAAGTGGTTAAACCCTTTCATCACAAATAAATGCAACAAAGAATTGTGAATATATTTTTCTTTCTCTACTGAAATAGGCCACTTAACGCTTTCACCACAAAAAACTGCAATAGTGAAGTGCGTATATATTTTTATTTTTGTACTGAAATAGGCCACTAAACGCTTTCACCACATATAACTGCAGAAGTTAACTGAGAATATATTTTCTTTTTGTACTGAAATAATCCATTAAACCCTTTCATCACAAATAAATGCAACAAAGAATTGTGAATATTTTTTTCTTTCTCTACTGAAATAGGCCACTTAACGCTTTCACCACAAAAAACTGCAATAGTGAAGTGCGTATATATTTTTCTTTTTGAACTGAAATAGGCCACTAAACGCTTTCACCACATATAACTGCAGAAGTTAACTGAGAATATATTTTCTTTTTGTACTGAAATAAGCCACTAAATGCTTTCACCACAAATAACTGCAACAGTGAAGTGCGTATATATTTTTCATTTTGTTCTAAAATAGGCCAGTAAAGGCTTTTCAAGATAGCACTTGCACCCAAATAACTAGAACAAGTTGCTGGAATGACAGTGCTGTATAATGGCTATTTCGATCCCTAAATAATCTTTCCCTGCACTGGTAAATCACTTTTCTAGCACTGTCCCTAGAGCCTTCTGACGTCTCTCCGTGCACTAAGATGCTGTGAAGTTATTCCTCCCTATCTATTCTCTGCACTTGTAAATTGCTTAAGCGCCTTCTGACATCTCTCCCTGCAGTAAGATGCTGTGAAATTATACCTCCCTATCCTTTCCCTGCACTTATAAATCGTTTTTTCAGTAGTTTTTTTTCACAATGAGGTTTTTCTAATTGCTGTCCCTAGTGCCTTCTCACATCTGTGCCTGCATGTAGAAGGCTGGAAAATGTCTGACTCTAAGATGGCCGCCGTATCTATAGTGATGTGACATCACAGAGCTGGCTGCTGATTGGCTGAATTCATGTCAGTCTGGGTAATTCGGCCTTTCCAGACTTTTTTTCCCATGTCCTCACATGTGCAGCAGCCATTTTAGGAAAACTGTGATTCGTTACCTTGAAGCGCGAGGAAATTCGCATTTGTTGCAAGTCAAATTTTTCCTGAAACTCGGATAGAATTCCACTTCGGCAACTTTGATTTGCTCATCTCTAATCAATAGCATACACTCTGCTGCAAACACATTGTGTTGTATCACAATGCCATGCAGCTTTAGAGAACACATTGTTCTGCAATACCTGCATTTATATGCCAATTTCAGTTAACACATTATATTGCATCAAAATGCCATGCATTATTAGTGAATGTGTTGTAATATAATAACTACTAGTGATGAGCGGATGGGGTCATATTCGAATTCGCGATATTTCGCGAATATTTTTTAGAATATTCGTCAAATTCAAAAATTTGCGTTTTTTTTTTACTTGAAAAATCAGCAAGATAATGATTGTGTAATATGCGAATTTTCAAAAAAAACAAATATAGAGCAATTTAGCTAATATAGTGCTATAATCTTCTTTGTCTAATAGTTCAGATAATGAAGTTCAGATTAGAAAAAAAATTACAACTATAAAAAAAAGATTATAGCACTATATTAGCTAAATTGCTCTATATTCGTTTTTTTCGAATATTCGCAATATTGCTATAACTTCATTTTTTCGAATATTCGTAATATTCTAAAACAAAAATATATAGCAATATAGCGAATATTCGAAAAAACGAATATAGAGCAAAATTCGCAAACACTACTACTCCAAATGTCAAGTATATTGCAGCCTTCTTATTGGCCCACAAGCTAGAAGCAGGGAGGGATCATGTGTACTGATTTAAAAAAAAAATCGAATAAAAAAAAATATATATCGAAATTACGAATATATATAACTATATTCGAAATATTCGCAAATTTTTGAAGTACCTATATTCACGATAAAAATTCAAATATTCGTGATCAACACTAATAACTACATTAATATAGCAGTCTCATTCCACACATTGTATTACCATCCTAAACTGTCAATACCAGTGTCCTTGTACAAGGGGGGATGTTTAATTGTGCATCTCTCTTTAACCCCTTAAGGACCCATGCCGTACATGTACGTAATTTCTGTCTGGGACTTAAAGACCTGAGACGTATATGTACTTCATGGTGATCGAGTGGGCGCAGGAGCTGCGGCAGGGGTCTGGCTATCAGTGACTGAAATCAGCGATGCAGGCGCATTAACCCTTCATGTGCCGCGGTCAGTGCTGCCATCGGGTACCTGTGCTGCTGTGACGGGGACCTGATGGCATAGAAGGCAGCCAGAGCCTGATGCCTTCCTTAGGCATTGGGGCTGCCTTCCGGTGGAGAGCCTGTGAGATCCAGCCTCTTGGATCTCACAGGCAGGAAGCTGTATGTGTAATACACAAAGTATTACACATACAGCCAATGCATTTGAATACAGAAGTATTGGAATGCATTGTAAAGGGGATCAGACCCGCAAAAGTTTAAGTCCCAAAGTGGGACAAAACATAAAGTGGAAAAAAAGTTGAAAAAATTGTTCCTCCCCCCCCCCCCAAAAAAAAAGTTTCATATAAAAAAAAAGTAATTTTACCCAAATAAAGTTAAATAAAATGTGTAAAAAATAGGGAAAAAAAGAAAAGTATGCATATTAAGTATCGCCGCGTCCGTATCGTCCGGCTCTATAAACATATCACATGACCTAACCCCTCAGTTGAACACCATCAAAAAAATAAACTAAAAACTGTGCTAAATAAACCATTTTTATTTCACCTTACATAAATAAAAGTACAACACCAAGCGATCAAAAAGGTGTATGCCCGCCAAAATAGTACCAATCTAACCATCACCTCATCCCACAAAATATGAAGACACTAAAACATAGTTTTTTGGTGTTTTAAAAATGCTGTTATTGTGTAAAACTTAAGTAAATAAAAAATGTATACATATTAGGTATTGACGAGTCTGTAAAAACCTGCTCTATAAAATTATCACATGACTTAATCCCTCAGATGAACACCGTAAAAAAATTAAAATGAAAACGGTGTAAAAAAAAGCAATTTTTTGTCCTCTTACATCACAAAAAGTTTAATAGCAAGCGATCAAAAAGTCATACGCACCCCAAAATAGTGCCAATCAAACAGTCATCTCATCCCACAAAAATCATACCCTACCTAAGATAATCACCCAAAAACTGAAAGAAACTATGGCCCTCAGAATGTGGAGACACTAAAACATGATTATTTTTTTGTTTCAAAAATGAAATCATTGTGTAAAACTTACATAAATGAAAAAGTAGACCTATTAGGTATCGCCACATCCATAATAACCTGCTCTATAAAAATATCACATGACCTAACCCCTCAGGTGAATACCGTAAAAACATAAAACTAAAAACGGTGTGAAAAAAGCAATTTTTTGTCACCTTACATCACAAAAAGTGTAATAGCAAGTGAAAAAAAAGTCATATGCACCCTATAAAAGTACCAATCAAACTGTCATCTCATCCCGAAAAAAAATTGCCCCTATACAAGACAGTCACCCAGAAAATAAATAAAACTACGGCTTTCAGAATGTGGAGACACTAAAAAATCTTTTTTTTCAAAAATGCTTTGTAAATGTAATATTTGGTATTGTCGTGTCTGTTACGGATCTAATACCACATGATCTAACCTGTCAGATGAATGTTGTAAATAACAAAAAATAAAAACGGTGCCAAAACCGCTACAGTATTTCTTATTACCTTGCCTCACAAAAAGAGTAATATAGAGCAACCAAAAATCATATGTACCCTAAAATAGTACCAACAAAACTGCCACCTTATCACCTAATTTCCAAAATGGGGTCACTTTTTGGGAGTTTATACTCTAGGAGTGCATCAGGGGGGCTTCAAATGCTTGATGGTGTCAAAAAACCAGTCCAGCAAAATCTGCCTTCCAAAAACCGTATGGCGTTCCTTTCTTTCTGTGCAATGCCGTTTGCCCGTTCAGCAGTTTACCACCACATGTGGGTGTTTCTGTAAACTACAGAATCAGGGCCATAAATATTGAGTTTTGTTTGGCTGTTAACCCTTGCTTTGTAAATGGAAAAATGGATTCAAATGGAAAATCTGCCAAATAAAGTGAAATTCTGAAATGCCATCTCCATTTTCAATCAATTCTTGTGGAACACCTAAAGGGTTAACAAAGTTTGTAAAATCAGTTTTGTGTACCTTGAGGGGTGTAGTTTCTAAAATGGGGTCACTTTTTTGGAGTTTCTACTCTAGGGGTGCATCAGGGGGTCTTCAAATGTGACATGGCAGCTTAAAATTATCCAGTGAAATCTGCTTTCTAAAAACCACATGGCGTTCCTTCTGCGCAATACCGTGTGCTAGTTTACGACCAAATATGGGGTGCTTCTGTAAACTACAGAATCAGGGCCATAAATATTGAGTTTTGTTTGGCTGTTATCCCTTGCTTTGTAACTGGAGATAATGAATTCAAATGGAAAATCTGCCCAAAAAGTTAAATTTTAAAATGTTATCTCTATTTTCCATTAATTCTTGTGGAACACCTAAAGGGTTAACAAAGTTTGTAAAATCTGTTTTGAATACCTTTGAGGGGTGTAGTTTGTAAAATGGGGTCATTTTTGGGTGGTTTATATTATGTTAGCAAAAGTGACTTCAACCTGAACTAGTTCTGAAAAAGTGGGTTTTAGAAATTTTCTGAAAAATTTCAAGATATGCTTCTAAACTTCTAAGCCTTCTAATGTCCTCAAAAAATAAAGTATCATTTACAAAATGATCCAGACATGAAGTAGGCATATAGGGAATGTAAAGTAATAACTATTTTTGGAGGTATTACTATCTATTATAAAAGTAGAGAAATTTAAATTTACAAATTTGCTATTTTTTTTAAAATGCTTGGTAAATTTAGCATTTTTTTGAGAAATAAAAATAATTTTTTTGACTACATTTTACCACTCTCATGAAGTACAATATTTGACGAGAAAACAATCTCAGAGTGGCCTGGATAAGTAAAAGTGTTTTAAAGTACACCACATAAAGTGACACATGTCAGCATTGCAAAAAATGGCCTGGTCCTTAAGGTAAAAAATGGCAGGGTCCTGAAGGGGTTAGACTACAAAAAAGACACTTACAATTTTTCTAGTAATCGATGTACCAAACCTCTGAATTTTTGGGATGTTTCATTGAAAGTCGTTTCACTTATCCCTAATCAAAGCCGGCCATCCGGCCAGTAAAGTGGTAGTAGTAGTAGTAGCAACAGACTACAGTTCTTCCTTTTTTTCTGATAGGAGCCACATTAATATTGAGGATGAGAGGATGACACTAAGGACTGTATGGTTCACAGCAGGATGATGTCAAGGTCACCTGAGTCAGGGGTCATAACATTCATCCTGTCCCTCCTCCTTGCATCCCAGAGAAATCTTTTAGTTGCATCATCTCTGTCTTCCCTGTCTCCTCCTAGTGGCACATCTTCTTTTTTTCCCTAAGAAGTAGAGTTGAGCGAACACCTGGATGTTCGGGTTCGAGAAGTTCGGCCGAACTTCCCCGAAATGTTCGGGTTCGGGATCCGAACCCGACCCGAACTCCGTCCCGAACCCGAACCCCATTGAAGTCAATGGGGACCCGAACTTTTCGGCACTAAAAAGGCTGTAAAACAGCCCAGGAAAGAGCTAGAGGACTGCAAAAGGCAGCAACATGTAGGTAAATCCCCTGCAAACAAATGTGGATAGGGAAGTGAATAAAAATAAAAATAAAATAAATAAAAATTAACCAATATCAATTGGAGAGAGGTCCCATAGCAGAGAATCTGGCTTCACGTCACCCACCATTGTAACAGTCCATTGTCAGATATTTAGGCCCAGGCACCCAGGCAGAGGAGAGAGGTCCCTTAACAGAGAATCTGGCTTCATGTCAGCAGAGAATCATTCTGCATGTCATAGCAGAGAATCAGGCTTCACGTCAGCCACCACTGTAACAGTCCATTGTCATATATTTAGGCCCACGCACCCAGGCAGAGGAGAGAGGTCCTGTAACAGAGAATCTGGCTTCAAGTCAGCAGAGAATCAGTCTGCATGTCATAGCAGAGAATCAGGCTTCACGTCAGCCACCACTGTAACAGTCCATTGGCATATATTTAGGCCCCGGCACCCAGACAGAGGAGAGGTTCATTCAACTTTGGGTTGCCTCGCAATATAATGGTAAAATGAAAATAAAAATAGGATTGAATGAGGAAGTGCCCTGGAGTACAATAATATATGGTTAAGGGGAGGTAGTTAATGTCTAATCTGCACAAGAGATGGACAGGTCCTGTGGGATCCATGCCTTATTCATCTTTATGAACGTCAGCTTGTCCACATTGGCTGTAGACAGGCGGCTGCGTTTGTCTGTAATGACGCCCCCTGCCGTGCTGAATAGACGTTCAGACAAAACGCTGGACGCCGGGCAGGCCAGGACCTCCAAGGCATAAAAGGCTAGCTCTGGACACGTGGACAATTTAGAGACCCAGAAGTTGAATGGGGCCGAACCATCAGTCAGTATGTGGAGGGGTGTGCACTGTTCCACCATGTTAGTGAAATGTTGCCTCCTGCTAACACGTTGCGTATCAGGTGGTGGTGCAGTTAGCTGTGGCGTGTTGACAAAACTTTTCCACATCTCTGCCATGCTAACCCTGCCCTCAGCCCCGTGACACAGCTGCCTTGGCGACCTCTTGCTCCTCCTCTGCCTTGGCCTTGGGCTTCCACTTGTTCCCTTGTGACATTTGGGAATGCTCTCAGTAGCGCGTCTACCAACGTGCGCTTGTACTCGCGCATCTTCCTATCACGCTCCAGTGCAGGAAGTAAGGTGGGCACATTGTCTTTGTACCGTGGATCCAGCAGGGTGGCAACCCAGTAGTCCGCACACGTTAAAATGTGGGCAACTCTGCTGTCGTTGCGCAGGCACTGCAGCATGTAGTCGCTCATGTGTGCCAGGCTGCCCAGGGGTAAGGACAAGCTGTCCTCTGTGGGAGGCGTATCGTCATCGTCCTGCGTTTCCCCCCAGCCACGCACCAGCGATGGGCCCAAGCTGTGTTGGTTGCCACCCCGCTGTGACCATGCTTCATCCTCATCCTCCTCCACCTCCTCCTCATCCTCGTCCTCCTCATCCTCCAGTAGTGGGCCCTGGCTGGCCACACTTGTACCTGGCCTCTGCTGTTGCAAAAAACCTCCCTCTGAGTCACTTCGAAGAGACTGGCCTGAAAGTGCTAAAAATGACCCCGCTTCCTCCTCCTCCTCCTCCTGGGCCACCTCCTCTTCCATCATCGCCCTAAGTGTTTTCTCAAGGAGACATAGAAGTGGTATTGTAACGCTGATAACGGCGTCATCGCCACTGGCCATGTTGGTGGAGTACTCGAAACAGCGCAACAGGGCACACAGGTCTCGCATGGAGGCCCAGTCATTGGTGGTGAAGTGGTGCTTTTCCGCAGTGCGACTGACCCGTGCGTGCTGCAGCTGAAACTCCATTATGGCCTGCTGCTGCTCGCACAGTCTGTCCAGCATGTGCAAGGTGGAGTTCCACCTGGTGGGCACGTCGCATACGAGGCGGTGAGCGGGAAGGCCGAAGTTACGCTGTAGCGCAGACAGGTGAGCAGCGGCAGGATGTGAACGCCGGAAGCGCGAACAGACGGCCCGCACTTTATGCAGCAGCTCTGACATGTCGGGTAGTTGTGAATGAACTTCTGCACCACCAAATTAAGCACATGCGCCAAGCAAGGGATGTGCGTCAAACCGGCTAGTCCCAGAGCTGCAACGAGATTTCGCCCATTATCGCACACCACCAGGCCAAGCTTGAGGCTCACTGGCAGCAACCACTCGTCGGTCTGTTGTTCTATACCATGCCACAACTCCTGTGCCGTGTGGGGCCTGTCCCCCAAACATTTGAGTTTCAGAATGGCCTGCTGATGTTTACCCCGGGCTGTGCTGAAGTTGGTGGTGAAGGTGTGTAGCTGACTGGATGAGCAGGTGGAAGAAGAGGAGGAGGAAGCTGAGTAGGAGGAGGTGGCAACAGGAGGCAAAGAATGTTGCCCTGCCATCCTTGGCGGCGGAAGGACGTGCGCCAAACAGCTCTCCGCCTGGGGCCCAGCTGCCACTACATTTACCCAGTGTGCAGTTAGGGAGATATAGCGTCCCTCGTCGTGCTTACTGGTCCACGTATCTGCGGTTAGGTGGACCTTGCCACAGATGGCGTTGCGCAGTGCACACTTGATTTTATCGGATACTTGGTTGTGCAGGGAAGGCACGGCTCTCTTGGAGAAGTAGTGCCGGCTGGGAACAACATACTGTGGGACAGCAAGTGACATGAGCTGTTTGAAGCTGTCTGTGTCCACCAGCCTAAATGACAGCATTTCATAGGCCAGTAGTTTAGAAATGCTGGCATTCAGGGCCAGGGATCGAGGGTGGCTAGGTGGGAATTTACGCTTTCTCTCAAATGTTTGTGAGATGGAGAGCTGAACGCTGCCGTGTGACATGGTTGAGATGCTTGGTGACGGAGGTGGTGGTGGTGTTGGTGGTACATCCCCTGTTTGCTGGGCGGCAGGTGCCAACGTTCCTCCAGAGGCGGAGGAAGAGGCTGAGGCGGCAGCAGCAGAAGAGGTAGCAGGGGGAGCCTGAGTGACTTCCTTGTTTTTAAGGTGTTTTCTCCACTGCAGTTCATGCTTTGCATGCAGGTGCCTGGTCATGCAGGTTGTGCTAAGGTTCAGAACGTTAACGCCTCGCTTCAGGCTCTGATGGCACAGCGTGCAAACCACTCGGGTCTTGTCGTCAGCACATTGTTTGAAGAAGTGCTATGCCAGGGAACTCCTTGAAGCTGCCTTTGGGGTGCTCGGTCCCAGATGGCGGCGGTCAGTAGCAGGCGGAGTCTCTTGGCGGCGGGTGTTCTGCTTTTGCCCACTGCTCCCTCTTTTGCTACGCTGTTGGCTCGGTCTCACCACTGCCTCTTCCTCCGAACTGTGAAAGTCAGTGGCACGACCTTCATTCCATGTGGGGTCTAGGACCTCATCGTCCCCTGCATCGTCTTCCACCCAGTCTTGATCCCTGACCTCCTGTTCAGTCTGCACACTGCAGAAAGACGCAGAAGTTGGCACCTGTGTTTCGTCATCATCAGAGACGTGCTGAGGTGGTATTTCCATGTCCTCATCATCAGGAAACATAAGTGGTTGTGCGTCAGTGCATTCTATGTCTTCCACCGCTGGGGAAGGGCTGGGTGGATGCCCTTGGGAAACCCTGCCAGCGGAGTCTTCAAACAGCATAAGAGACTGCTTCATAACTTGAGGCTCAGACAGTTTCCCTGGTATGCATGGGGGTGACGTGACAGACTGATGGGCTTGGTTTTCAGGCGCCATCTGTGCGCTTTCTGCAGAAGACTGGGTGGGAGATAATGTGAACGTCCTGGATCCACTGTCGGCTACCCAATTGACTAATGCCTGTACCTGCTCAGGCCTTACCATCCTTAGAACGGCATTGGGCCCCACCAAATATCGCTGTAAATTATGGCGGCTACTGGGACCTGAGGTAGTTGGTACACTAGGACGTGTGGCTGTGGCAGAACGGCCACGTCCTCTCCCAGCACCAGAGGGTCCACTAACACCACCACGACCATGTCCGCGTCCGCGTCCCTTACTAGATGTTTTCCTCATTGTTACCGTTCACCACAATAAGAAAAATATTATTTGGCCCAATGTATTGAATTCAAATTCAGGCCTTTTTTTACAGACACCTAACACTATCTGGCTATCTTTTTAGGTACCGTATTACACTAATAAAGGCACAGCAGTAACGACAGATTTAGCTGAATATCAATTTGAGGCCTAGTATTTAGGCGCTGGGTGACAGGTATAGGTTTACTGACAGAATTAGACTTGGAAATGCACAGTAGCGTGTGTGTGAAGTTATTCAGAATGACCCTATGTGCACCTTGAATCTTATATACCCTTTTAGGGATATATTTAAAGTAGCTCTGATACAACAGAAACCACTAAATTAGGAAGTTGCTAAATTGGGAATTGTATTTCAACCCAGAACAAAAACTGTGCTTTGACGGACACTAAATAACTTGCCCAGCCACAGCAATAACCACAGATTTAGCTGACTATAAATTTGAGGCCTATTATTTAGGCGCTGGGTGACAGGTATACGTTTACTGACAGAATTAGACTGGGATATTGCCAAAAAATAACCACACTATTGATGGTTAAATGCACTTGGTGTGACAGCTTGACCAACCACACTATTGAGGGTTAAATGCACTTGGTGACAGGCTCAGCTTGCCCCTGATGTAGTATATGGCCAAAAAATAACCACACTATTGATGGTTAAATGCACTTGGTGACAGCTTGCCCCTGATGTAGTATATGGCCAACAAATAACCAGACTATTGATGGTTAAATGCACTTGGTGTGACAGCTTGACCCTGATGTAGGATTTAGCCAAAAAACAACCACAATATTAAGGGTTAAATGCACTTGGTGGCAGCTTGTGCTGGCGCACCACAAGACACAAAATGGCCGCCGATCACCCCAGAAAAAAGTGACTGAAAAACGCTCTGGGCAGCCTAAAAACAGTGAGCAATTCAATAGCAGCAGTTCAATGATCCACAGCTGCAGATCGATCTCTGAATGAAGTCTTTTGGAGGAGTTAATCACTGCCTAATCTCGCCCTAACGTCGCAGCTGCAACCTCTCCCTATACTGATCAGAGCAGAGTGACGGGCGGCGCTATGTGACTCCAGCTTAAATAGAGGCTGGGTCACATGCTGCACTGGCCAATCACAGCCATGCCAATAGTAGGCATGGCTGTGACGGCCTCTTGGGGCAAGTAGTATGACGCTTGTTGATTGGCTGCTTTGCAGCCTTTCAAAAAGCGCCAAGAAAGCGACGAACACCAAACCCGGACTTTTACGAAAATGTCCGGGTTCGGGTCCGTGTCACGGACACCCCAAAATTCGGTACGAACCCGAACTATAAAGTTCGGGTTCGCTCATCCCTACTAAGAAGAGACTACAAAACACCATGCACTATGGAAGATACTCAAGTTGCTCTCCCTGATGAGTTGTGTGAGGACAGTTAACATTTGGCATGACATGATGAGGAGGTTCAGGGATGGTGAGGGTAGCCATGCACAGCTACGTTGGTGGTAGTGGCAGTAGTAGTGGCACTTGTAGGCAGGGTGGAGCTGATAAAAGGGACAGGGGTAACCTTGGCTACAGTGGCCCTCGGGGCAAATATGGGGATAGGCTTGTCTGCTGAATATAATGTAAGGGCAGCATAGTAATGGTACAGGTCCATTGAACTTTTAGTACAATGAGCACAAAAATATATTGTGCTGTTTGTCTAACAAGTAACCAATCAATACCCCCTCGGTGGAAAAGATATGTTTAACATGTAGCTGACACATGGATTTTCCATCTGGATTTGTGAGTGGGAAAATTCACAACATGTTAAAAGTAACTGAAAACATGCATAATTTTTTGGGGCGTTTTCAATGCAGATTTCACCCCTTTTAATGTAGTGGGATAACAACATGGATCTGTGGCATAATCCTCCTGTAATACAAGCAGGGCTTGAAGCCAATTCTCCCCATAATTTAAAGCACAATATGCAACAAAACTAGTGTGAGTGGTTGTACCCTTAGAATGATGGTGGGAATAAGTGTTAAGCAATGTTTACATTGCTGGGTTTGTGCTAGGGGAGGCGGGGCCACATAGGGTTAAAAGGAGGCAGCCTGAGGTACCTGCTGCTGCTGCTCCTTCATCGGCACGTCTGAGGCACTTCCGGGTCGTTCAGGGTCAGGTTCGGGTCTGGAAAGCAGTTGGTGCAGGTCGCATCATCGCGACTCCAAGTAAGACAGGGGCGGCTGCACGTCTCAGGACACTGTGGGGGCGGGATGGCAAACACCGGCGAGCGCGCTCTGCTCTGCTAGCCGGTGGCTGATGGGTGCAGTGCAGACCGCGTTCCTGGCCGCACGGCTGGCGGCGGGACTCGCTCTGCACAGCGCCACCTGGTGGCCACATGCGGCGCGGTCGGGGGGGGGTTCAGCGGCAGCCAGAGACCTGGCACTCGGCATAGGCTGCTGCAAGCTGAACTCCAGGGCTGTTGTCCAGCGCCCCCCCCCCCCCCCCCCGGCTGCAAGCACGGGCACCACACGGTTCAGCCACACACTGGAAATAAATAAATATATAAATAAATGAATGCAGGGGGGGGGAGGGTTGCACAGATGCAATACAGTGTCACGTTCACCGGCACGCCACGCATGTCATCAGGGAGGGTTCTGCTTTGGTGCTTGTCAAAATGCATTTAGTTCATCCTACACGTACCTCAGCAACCTCTTCATACCGCCGTAGTATTCACGCCCCAGGTTCAGGCAACCGCACAATCAGGTCACATGCGACTTGCCGTGACCTCATCAGGCGACGGTCTGGTGGGATGGCGGCATTCGCAGTCCCGGTCGCCAGCCACTCCTTGTGGGCGGGGGGGGGGGGTCAGAAGGCCAGGGAAAAATAAAACCCATGTCCATGTTTTACAGTTCGTGTCATGGCGGGTGGCACCATAGGCATACACGGAAACAAGGTATGTATCAGGTTCCGCCATAGCGCAAGCAGGCAGTCATCCACGGCGTGAAGTCCACGGTGGAGGGTTGGCCACAAAAAAAAAAAAAAGTCTGTCACGTCCTCAGACTCACTTAAGTCCTGTCACGACCACGGGCATCCATAACGCGTCTGTCACGTCTTCAGACTTGCGATACAATCCTGTCACGACTACAGGCGTTCGGTAAAGAAAAAGAAAAAAAAAAAAAAAACCTGTCACGACTACAGGCAGTTGATAAAGAAAGAGAGAAAAAAAAAAAACCCTGTCACGACTACAGGTGTTCGTATCTCAACGTCTGTCACGTCCACAGACTCGCAATAAAGTCCTGTCACGACCACAGGCACACCACCGCTCTTCCACACATCAGCACGAAGTCCTGTCACGTCCACAGGCACACGTACCAGGACGTCTTCTCAGTCATGGTCACTCCACAGGTGCCACCTGGACATCCCAATACGGGCCAGGGCTGGTTCTGTCTTCGGGCCTCACAGCCCGGGAGACTACGGGGGGCGATCACGCAGGTGGCGGTAGCACGCTGGTCCGCCCCAGCCACCCGCAGGGCGGTCAGGCTCCCGCAGTGGCCAGGCACTCGAGCACAAGGTCATACTCGCAGCTCAGGAAAGGGGGGGTTCTAATCGCTCTCAATTAATAACCAATAGGAAGATGTCGCAAGAATTCACTCCTGGAGGCTCTTCCGCGTCGCGAGACAATGGGGACACCCAGTCGGAGCGAAGCGTGGGACCCTCGTTACGTTCCTGGACCATCCCAAAGTTGTCCGCCGAGCTGCGCCGAAGAGGCATCCCCTTCCCAGCATCAGCAAGGAAAGCCGAGTTATATCGTCTTCTGATGTCAGATGGACCACCAGTGAGTCAAGACGAGGTTTCCATGGGTACCATTCAGACGTCACTAACCCAACTACACGCCGTGATCAACAATATGGCGTCATCCATGTCAGACCTTCAAGCCAGAATGGATTTGGTGGAAGCCAGGTCGGCGGCGGCAGCATTAGCGACACCAACACCTGCGGAACCTGTGGCAGGGCCATCCGGTGCTTCGGGTGGGTCATCCCACTTTCCCTCAATCGCCCCGTCCCACTTCATTCCGGCCAGTATAAGGCAGGACATATTGGAGGGCAAAGACGTCAACCTGGCGTCCCTGCTTATTGCGACACATGAGGCCCCGGACAATAGAACCATTGCGTGTGGGGAGGTCTCGGTAATCCTGAAGTCTAAGGACGCTAGGCTTAACAGGAAATTGAACATCACAGAATTCGTTCTAGCGTTCAGCTTATATCGGGACGTGATCTGCACAGTCAACCCGCATAGGAGGGCTGAACTGGATCTATACATGTACAAGGTGGTGGAATTGGGTTACAAATATGGCGGCACAGCATTCTTTGACTATCATCGGTCCTTCTCAGCCAAAGCAGCAGCTGCACTCATCCAGTGTCAGCACGTGCTGGATTGGTCGGATATAGACACAGAATTGTTCTGCCGCCATTTTGCAGGGCTCAAAGCCCCGACCTGCACGGTCTGCAACTCGTACTCTCATACCACGGGTTGGTGTTCTCAGACAAGCCACGTAGCAGAGCCGGCACCACCTTACTCAGCCCCAGGTCCATCCAACACCAAGCCAGTATCCGGGGTAGACAAGTTAGGTCGTCCCATTAAATACCTTGGCAGGAGCCAGATATGTAACAACTATAACTACGCCATTTGTCACTACAACCAGTGCAGGTTGCTACATTTGTGTGCGACTTGCTTTAGGGCCCATCCACGCACGGCATGCCCTCAAAGGAATCAAGGCCCAGCGTGACTAAGCGTGGTCAACGTGGCTCTGCTGGCGGAATTATTGACGGAACATCCACACCCGGCCTGGGTCCAGTTTGTCATCCACGGATTGACACACGGGTTTCATACAGGGCTTCTCGCACTCCCTCAAACCACGTTCGAGTGTGACAATTTGCAGTCCGCAGCCAGGGACCCCGAGGCGGTAACCCAGTTGATCCACACTGAGCTAGACCGGGGATACTTGATAGGACCATTTAGCCAACCTCCCTTCGCATGCTGGAGAGTCAATCCAGTAGGCATCGTGACTGGCAAATTTAATAATAAAAAACGCCTAATCTATGATTTGTCCGCCCCACATTCTTTACACATACCAAGCTTGAACTCTCTGATTCCATCCGAAGAATTCACCATGAGATACGCATCTATAGACGACGCTATACAGGTCATAATCAGGTTAGGCAGAGGCACCTGGCTGTCAAAAGCAGACATCACCGATGCTTTCAAATTACTTCCCATCCATCCTGAGTTATGGCAGTGGCATGGCATGAAATGGCAGGGTGCTTATTATTTCGCCAGTAAACTGACCTTCGGGTCAAAGTCCAGCCCCTGGTTGTTCGACCAGCTGGCCAGCGCGCTGCATTGGATCTTGACCAACACCTTCAGGGCAAACCACGTCATCCACTACTTAGATGATTTTCTCCTAATAGAATCCCCGGATCAAGTACCTCAAGACCTACAAGTCCTGTGCACGGCATTTTCAGACCTGAGAATTCCATTGGCCCCGCACAAAGTGGAGGGACCCAGCACGGAGATCACCTTTCTAGGAATCCACTTGAACACAGTAGACATGAAGTCCAGTCTTCCTCAGGACAAGCTGGCCAGAATCAAGACGGTTGTTCACAGACTGGCACAAGTGAGGGTAACCACCAGGGCGGATCTTCAGTCGCTCCTTGGAATGTTGAATTTCGCCATGCGCATCATGCCGCAGGGCAGGTCCTTCATTTCAAGGCTCCTGGCACTCCTCCCGCTAGCACCCTGCCAAGACAGCCCAGTCCAGCTGGACCAAGACGCCATCGCTGACTTGGTGATGTGGGACAACTTTCTCTCCCAATGGAATGGGGTTTCCCTGTTCATCCCGGTGGCATCCAGTGATTCCCCAGTGATCCACACAGACGCCTCGCCTGCTGCTGGATTTGCAGCCATCCACGGCACTCACTGGTTCGCCCAATCATGGCCGGCAGAGGTCACCAGCATCGCAGGGTTTTCAAGGAGTTCCTCACTCTTTGAGATTTATCCCATAGTAGCAGCAGCTGTCACGTGGGGGGCTCAGTGGAGCAACCAGACAGTCCTGTTCCTAACCGACAATGAGGCTCTCGCCAACATTCTAATGAAGGGCAGGTCAGCCTCCAGGCACATCATGGCGTTCGTGCGAAAGCTGGTGTGGCTGGCTCTGCAAAACAATTTCAACTTCATATGCACGCACATAAGTGGCCAACGCAATGTTGCAGCCGATGCTCTATCTCGCTTTAACTTTCCCCTCTTCTTTCAGGTCTTTCCAGAGGCAGATCGTTCCCAAACACCAACCCCGCCTCATGGCCAGCTGTTGTTGGAATAGCACCATTTCTCCAGTTGGCTAGGAACATCATGTCCGATTCTCTATCTAGCAACACACGCAAGGCGTACAGGACGGCCTAGCGGTTGTTCAACAGGTTCAAAATCTCTTACCCTCCGGCCGGGGAGGGTCCTATCACTTACCTGCTGCCGTTTATAGCTTTTTGCCACTCTCAGCTAAAGCTATCTTATAGCACCATTAAGCTGTACCTCGCGGGCATACAGCATCATTGGTATGTACAGTTCCCGGATCAACCATCTCTGTTCACGGCCCATCCGGTCAAATCCTTGCTGAGGGGCATCCAGAAACAGGCCATCAAAAGAAGACCTGCCAGGCAACCTTTCACCGGCAACATGGTGAGGACAGTCTCCGACGCACTGGCCAACGACCCCTTCGGACACTACATCACCTCACTCGTCAGGGCGGCATTGTATCTGGCGTTCTACGGGTTCCTCAGGCCAGGTGAGTTCACGTGTGTAAAATCATCCAAAAAATTCTTGCGGAGAAACCAACTGGTTTGGGACGGTATTCATCTCATCCTCAGCTTGGACTCCAGCAAGACGGGCCGACCTGGGGAATCCGTGCCGGTCATGTACTTCGCCACCAACAACAGGTGGTGCCCAGTAACGATCCTACGCGAATGGTTGCAGTACACCGGGGACATGCCCGCGGAGGCCCCCCTCTTCCAGCTAGATGGGTCCCCCTTGAACATTCAGTCTTTTCTCAGATACGTTCGGTTATTGATCTCCTCGTCAGGGGGCAACCCGTTAGCCATCACCGGGCATTCATTTCGCATAGGTGCCGCCTCCGCAGCCTCCAAAAATAATGTACCGGCACACGTCATTCAGAAGTTGGGCAGGTGGAAATCTGCATGCTACGCTCGTTATGTGCCTGATCCTCAACAGGAAATGTCCCTTGCTTTCAATAATTTATTGTTGTAATTTCACTTAGAATACACAGATCCTAACCTTTCCTGCATCCGTGTGGTTTTTGGCCCCTTCAGGCTACCCTCAAAATACAGCAGTTCCGGCATAACTCCACTGCTTCAGGTAGGTACAGGCACGTACTTCTCAGCTAGCCGATCCTGGCACAAGTGTTAAGCAATGTTTACATTGCTGGGTTTGTGCTAGGGGAGGCGGGGCCACATAGGGTTAAAAGGAGGCAGCCTGAGGTACCTGCTGCTGCTGCTCCTTCATCGGCACGTCTGCCCGCCCAACCCTCCCCTTTCATCACATAATCCACACTGGGGTAGCCCCCTTCAGGCTACCCTCAAAATACAGCAGTTCCGGCATAACTCCACTGCTTCAGGTAGGTACAGGCACGTACTTCTCAGCTAGCCGATCCTGGCACAACTATGTGTTTTCCTGCTATGGAAAGAGAACTCCTTCCCATAATCTTTGTTAAGGCCTATAGAAGTTTTAGATTATGGGTTCCCCTGTTTGGAAACCCCCTCTCTTAGACATTGTGATCTGGCCTGCACTTGTATTACATGGATATTTATTTATTTATTTTTTCTCAGGCTGTACAGAAATTGTATGAATGAACAGGGAAAATGAATAATAAAAAAATAAATGGCAAAACAAGGACATGGTGAGAGCAACACCTGGGACAAAAGGGCAAAAATCATATATGCAGAAAACATACAGTACACACATAATACTCAAGACAGCAGCAGATTTATTTATAGACATACACATGTGGACAAACCCTCAAAGGTCACAGAAATAAATTGAAACTGACATAAGTAATAATAAATAAAAATTTACTGAAAATCAACAAATGAAAATCAGACATTGCTTTTGAATTGTGGTTCTGTCACAGTCATTACCTCTGGCTGTGACCTTCTGTCTATGCTCTCGCTGCAGCTCCGTTCCTGTGTGTTTGTGGTTCTTTATGGGTTAACTCCCCTGTGTGCCTATTAGGAGTTAATCCTCTGTCTGCTCCATGGGTGCGGCCTCTCTGCTGCACCCATGGAACTTGTATATAAGGCCTAGTTCACACGAACGTTTTTTTTGCAAGTGTACGGGCCGTTTTTTTGTGTTCTGTATACGGAACCATTCATTTCAATGGTTCCGCAAAAAAAACCGGAATGTACTCCGTATGCATTCCGTTTCCGTATTTCCGTTGAAAGATAGAACATGTCCTATTATTGCCCGCAAATCACGTTCCGTGGCTCCATTCAAGTAAATGAGTCCGCAAAAAAAATGGAACACATACGGAAATGCATCCGTATGTCTTCCGTATCCGTTCCGTTTTTTCTGAGCCATCTATTGAAAATGTTATGCCCAGCACAATTTTTCCGATGTAATTACTGTATACTGTACATGGCATATGGAAAAACGGAATGGAAAAACGGAACGGAAACGGAAACACAACGGAAACAAAGAAAACGAAAAATGGATCCGTGAAAAACGGACCGCAAAACACTGAAAAGGCCATACGTTCGTGGGAACTAGGCCTAAGGCTGAGGTTTCCTCAGTTCTGGGTCAGCTCTCCTGGTGTGTGTTGTCTTGTCCTGCTCCTTGTTTGTACTCACTCTCCCATGCTGCTGACCCATGAGATCCGTGTCTGTCTGTGCTCTGTGGGTTTCCTACTTGTTCATTCCTGTCCTCTTTCCTGTGTTTTGTTATCTGTTCTGCCAGTTATGTTTTAGTCACCTATAGAGTTGAGCGGACACCTGGATGTTCGGGTTCGAGAAGTTCGGCCGAACTTCCCGAAAATGTTCGGGTTCGGGATCCGAACCCGATCCAAACTTCGTCCCGAACCCGAACCCCATTGAAGTCAAAGGGGACCCGAACTTTTCGGCACTAAAAAGGCTGTAAAACAGCCCAGGAAAGGGCTAGAGGGGTGCAAAAGGCAACAACATGTAGGTAAATCCCCTGCAAACAAATGTGGATAGGGAAATGAATTAAAATAAAAATAAAATAAATAAAAATTAACCAATATCAATTGGAGAGAGGTCCCATAGCAGAGAATCTGACTTCACGTCACCCACCACTGGAACAGTCCATTCTCAGATATTTAGGCCCCGGCACCCAGGCAGAGGAGAGAGGTCTCGTAACAGAGAATCTGGCTTCATGTCAGCAGAGAATCAGTCTGCATGTCATAGCAGAGAATCAGGCTTCACGTCAGCCACCACCGCAACAGTCCATTGTCAGATATTTAGGCCCAGCACCCAGGCAGAGGAGAGAGGTCCCATAACACAGAATCTGTCTTCATGTCAGCAGAGAATCAGTCTGCATGTCATAGCAGAGAATCAGGCTTCACGTCAGCCACCACTGCAACAGTCCATTGTAGATATTTAGGCCCAGCACCCAGGCAGAGGAGAGAGGTCCCATAACACAGAATCTGGCTTCATGTCACCAGAGAATCAGTCTTCATGTCATAGCATAGAATCAGGCTTCACGTCAGCCACCACTGTAACAGTCCACTATCATAAATTTAGGCCCCGGCACCCAGGCAGAGGAGAGAGGTCCCATAACACAGAATCTGGCTTCATATCAGCAGATAATCAGTCTTCATATCATAGCAGAGAATCAGGCTTCACGTCACCCACCACTGTAACAGTCTATTATCATAAATTTAGGCCCCGGCACCCAGGCAGAGGAGAGAGGTCCCATAACACAGAATCTGGCTTCATGTCACCAGAGAATCAGTCTGCATGTCATAGCAGAGAATCAGGCTTCACGTCAGCCACCACTGCAACAGTCCATTGTCAGATATTAAGGCCCAGCACCCAGGCAGAGGAGAGAGGTCCCGTAACAGAGGATCTGGCTTCATGTCAGCAGAGAATCAGTCTGCATGTCATAGCAGAGAATCAGGCTTCACGTCACCCAACATTGGAACAGTCCATTGGCATATATTTAGGCCCCGGCACCCAGACAGAGGAGAGGTTCATTCAACTTTGGGTAGCCTCGCAATATAATGGTAAAATGAAAATAAAAATACGATTGAATGAGGAAGTGCCCTGGAGTACAATAATATATGGTTAAGGGGAGGTAGTTAATGTATAATCTGCACAAGGGATGGACAGGTCCTGTGGGATCCATGCCTGGTTCATTTTTATGAACGTCAGCTTGTCCACATTGGCTGTAGACAGGTGGCTGCGTTTGTCTGTAATGACGCCCCCTGCCGTGCTGAATACACGTTCAGACAAAACGCTGGCCGCCGGGCAGGCCAGCACCTCCAAGGCATAAAAGGCTAGCTCTGGCCACGTGGACAATTTAGAGACCCAGAAGCTGAATGGGGCCGAACCATCAGTCAGTACGTGGAGGGGTGTGCACTTGTACTGTTCCACCATGTTAGTGAAATGTTGCCTCCTGCTAACACGTTGCGTATCAGGTGGTGGTGCAGTTAGCTGTGGCGTGTTGACAAAAGTTTTCCACATCTCTGCCATGCTAACCCTGCCCTCAGAGGAGCTGGCCGTGACACAGCTGCCTTGGCGACCTCTTGCTCCTCCTCTGCCTTGGCCTTAGGCTTCCACTTGTTCCCCTGTGACATTTGGGAATGCTCTCAGTAGTGCGTCTACCAACGTGCGCTTGTACTCGCGCATCTTCCTATCACGCTCCAGTGCAGGAAGTAAGGTGGGCACATTGTCTTTGTACCGTGGATCCAGCAGGGTGGCAACCCAGTAGTCCGCACACGTTAAAATGTGGGCAACTCTGCTGTCGTTGCGCAGGCACTGCATCATGTAGTCGCTCATGTGTGCCAGGCTGCCCAGGGGTAAGGATAAGCTGTCCGCTGTGGGAGGCGTATCGTCATCGTCCTGCGTTTCCCCCCAGCCACGCACCAGCGATGGGCCCAAGCTGCGTTGGGTGCCACCCTGCTGTGACCATGCTTCATCCTCATCCTCCTCCACCTCCTCCTCATCCTCGTCCTCCTCATCCTCCAGTAGTGGGCCCTGGCTGGCCACACTTGTACCTGGCCTCTGCTGTTGCAAAAAACCTCCCTCTGAGTCACTTCGAAGAGACTGGCCTGAAAGTACTAAAAATGACCCCTCTTCCTCCTCCTCCTCCTGGGCCACCTCCTCTTCCATCATCGCCCTAAGTGTTTTCTCAAGGAGACATAGAAGTGGTATTGTAACGCTGATAACGGCGTCATCGCCACTGGCCATGTTGGTGGAGTACTCGAAACAGCGCAACAGGGCACACAGGTCTCGCATGGAGGCCCAGTCATTGGTGGTGAAGTGGTGCTGTTCCGCAGTGCGACTGACCCGTGCGTGCTGCAGCTGAAACTCCACTATGGCCTGCTGCTGCTCGCACAGTCTGTCCAGCATGTGCAAGGTGGAGTTCCACCTGGTGGGCACGTCGCATATGAGGCGGTGAGCGGGAAGGCCGAAGTTACGCTGTAGCGCAGACAGGCGAGCAGCGGCAGGATGTGAACGCCGGAAGCACGAACAGACGGCCCGCACTTTATGCAGCAGCTCTGACATGTCGGGATAGTTGTGAATGAACTTCTGCACCACCAAATTCAGCACATGCGCCAGGCAAGGGATGTGCGTCAAACCGGCTAGTCCCAGAGCTGCAACGAGATTTCGCCCATTATCGCACACCACCAGGCCAAGCTTGAGGCTCACCAGCAGCAACCACTCGTCGGTCTGTTGTTCTATTCCACGCCACAACTCCTGTGCGGTGTGGGGCCTGTCCCCCAAACATATAAGTTTCAGAATGGCCTGCTGACGTTTACCCCGGGCTGTGCTAAAGTTGGTGGTGAAGGTGTGTGGCTGACTGGATGAGCAGGTGGAAGAAGAGGAGGAGGAAGCCGAGAAGGAGGAGGTGGCAACAGGAGGCAAAGAATGTTGCCCTGCGATCCTTGACGGCGGAAGGACGTGCGCCAAACAGCTCTCCACCTGGGGCCCAGCTGCCACTACATTTACCCAGTGTGCAGTTAGGGAGATATAGCGTCCCTGGCCGTGCTTTCTGGTCCACGTATCTGTGGTTAGGTGGACCTTGCTACAGATGGCGTTGCGCAGTGCACACTTGATTTTATTGGATACTTGGTTGTGCAGGGAAGGCACGGCTCTCTTGGAGAAGTAGTGCCGGCTGGGAACAACATACTGTGGGACAGCAAGCGACATGAGCTGTTTGAAGCTGTCTGTGTCCACCAGCCTAAATGACAGCATTTCATAGGCCAGTAGTTTAGAAATGCTGGCATTCAGGGCCAGGGATCGAGGGTGGCTAGGTGGGAATTTACGCTTTCTCTCAAATGTTTGTGAGATGGAGAGCTGAACGCTGCCGTGTGACATGGTTGAGATGCTTGGTGACGGAGGTGGTGGTGGTGTTGGTGGTACATCCCCTGTTTGCTGGGCGGCAGGTGCCAACGTTCCTCCAGAGGCGGAGGAAGAGGCCGAGGCGGCAGCAGCAGAAGAGGCCGAGGCGGCAGCAGCAGAAGAGGTAGCAGGGGGAGCCTGAGTGACTTCCTTGTTTTTAAGGTGTTTACTCCACTGCAGTTCATGCTTTGCATGCAGATGCCTGGTCATGCAGGTTGTGCTAAGGTTCAGAACGTTAATGCCTCGCTTAAGGCTCTGATGGCAGAGCGTGCAAACCACTCGGGTCTTGTCGTCAGCACATTGTTTGAAGAAGTGCCATGCCAGGGAACTCCTTGAAGCTGCCTTTGGGGTGCTCGGTCCCAGATGGCGGCGGTCAGTAGCAGGCGGAGTCTCTTGGCGGCGGGTGTTCTGCTTTTGCCCACTGCTCCCTCTTTTGCTACGCTGTTGGCTCGGTCTCACCACTGCCTCTTCCTCCGAACTGTGAAAGTTAGTGGCACGACCTTCATTCCATGTGGGGTCTAAGACCTCATCGTCCCCTGCATCGTCTTCCACCCAGTCTTGATCCCTGACCTCCTGTTCAGTCTGCACACTGCAGAAAGACGCAGCAGTTGGCACCTGTGTTTCGTCATCATCAGAGACTTGCTGAGGTGGTATTCCCATGTCCTCATCAGGAAACATAAGTGGTTGTGCGTCAGTGCATTCTATGTCTTCCACCGCTGGGGAAGGGCTAGGTGGATGCCCTTGGGAAACCCTGCCAGCAGAGTCTTTAAACAGCATAAGAGACTGCTGCATAACTTGAGGCTCAGCCAGTTTCCTTGATATGCATGGGGGTGATGTGACAGACTGATGGGGTTGGTTTTCAGGCGCCATCTGTGCGCTTTCTGCAGAAGACTGGATGGGAGATAATGTGAACGTGCTGGATCCACTGTCGGCCACCCAATTCACTAATGCCTGTACCTGCTCAGGCCTTGCCATGCTTAGAACGGCATTGGGCCCCACCATATATCTCTGTAAATTCTGGCGGCTACTGGGACCTGAGGTAGTTGGTACACCAGGACGTGTGGATGTGGCAGAACGGCCACGTCCTCTCCCAGCACCAGAGGGTCCACTAACACCACCACGACCATGTCCACGTCCGCGTCCCTTACTAGATGTTTTCCTCATTGTTATCGTTCACCAGAACAACAAAAATATTATTTGGCCCAATGTATTGAATTCAAATTCAGGCCTTTTTTTACAGACACCTAACACTATCTGGCTATATATTTAGGTACCGTATTACACTGATACAGGCACAGCAGTAACCACCGATTTAGCTGACTATGAATTTGAGGCCTAGTATTTAGGCGCTGGGTGACAGGTATACGTTTTACGGACAGAATTAGACTGGGATATGCACAGTAGCATGTGTGTGAAGTTATTCAGAATGACCCTATGTGCACCTTGAATATTATATACCCTTTTAGCGATGTATTTAAAGTAGGCCTGATACAGCAGAAACCGCTAAATTAGGAAATTGCTAAATTGGGAATTGTATTTCAACCCAGAACAAAAACTGTGCTTTGACGGACACTAAATAACTTGCCCAGCCACAGCAATAACCACAGATTTAGCTGGATATAAATTTGAGGCCTAGTATTTAGGCACTGGGTGACAGGTATAGGTTTACTGACAGAATTAGACTTGGAAATGCACAGTAGCGGGTGTGTGAAGTTATTCTGAATGACCCTATGTGCACCTTGAATATGATATACCCTTTTAGGGATAGATTTCAAATAGCTCTGATACAGCAGAAACCACTAAATTATGAAATTGCTAAATTGGGAATTGTATATCAACCCAGAACAAAAAATGTGCTTTGACGGACACTAAATAACTTGACCAGCCACAACAGTACAGCAGTAACGACAGATTTAGCTGGATATAAATTTGAGGCCTAGTATTTAGGCGCTGGGTGACAGGTATAGGTTTACTGACAGAATTAGACTGGAATATGGCCAAAAAATAACCACACTATTGATGGTTAAATGCACTTGGTGTGACAGCTTGACCAACCACACTACTGAGGGTTAAATGCACTTGGTGACAGGTGCAGCTTGCCCCTGATGTAGTATATGGAAAAAAAATAAACAGACTATTGCTGGTTAAATGCACTTAGTGTGACAGCTTCACCCTGATGTAGGATTTAGCCAAAAAACAACCACACCATTGAGGGTTAAATGCACTTGGTGACAGGCGCAGCTTGCCCCTGATGTAGTATATGGCCAAAAAATAACCAGACTATTGTTGGTTAAATGCACTTGGTGTGACAGCTTCACACTGATGTAGGAATTAGACAAAAAACAACCACACCATTGAGGGTTAAATGCACTTGGTCGCAACTTGTGCTGGCACACCACAAGACACAAAATGGCCGCCGATCACTCCAGAAAAAAGTGACTGACAAACGGTCTGGGCAGCCTAAATACAGTGAGCAATTGAGTATCAGCAGCTCAATGATCTACAGCTGCAGATCGATCAATTAATCAAGTCCTTTGGAGGAGTTAATCTGCCTAATCTCGCCCTACTGTCACAGCTGCAACCTCTCCCTATGCTGATCAGAGCAGAGTGACGGGCGGCGCTATGTGACTCCAGCTTAAATAGAGGCTGGGTCACATGGTGCTCTGGCCAATCACAGCCATGCCAATAGTAGGCATGGCTGTGATGGCCTCTTGGGGCAAGTAGTATGACGCTTGTTGATTGGCTGCTTTGCAGCCTTTCAAAAAGCGCCAAGAAAGCGACGAACACCGAACCCGAACCTGGTCTTTTACGAAAATGTCCGGGTTCGGGTCTGTGTCAAAAATTCGGTACGAACCCGAACTATACAGTTCGGGTTCGCTCATCCCTAGTCACTATATATATATATATATATATATATATATACAGTCAGGTCCATATATATTGGGACATCAACGCAATTCAAAATTTTTTGGCTCTATACACCACCACAAAGGATTTGAATTGAAATAAACAAGATGTGCTTTAACTGTCAGCTTTAATTTGAGGGTATTTACATCCAAATCAGGTGAACGGTGTAGGAATTATAACAGTTTGCATATGTGCCCCCCACTTGTTAAGGAACAAAAAGTAATGGGACAGAATATTAATCATAAATCAAACTTTCATTTTTTAATACTTGGTTGCAAATCCTTTGTAGTCTATTACAGCCTGAAGTCTAGAAGGCATAGACATCACCAGACGCTGGGTTTCATCCCTGGTGATGCTCTGCCAAGCCTCTACTGCAACTGTCTTCAGTTCCTGCTTGTTCCTGGGGCATTTTCCCTTCAGTTTTGTCTTCAACAAGTGAAATGCATGCTCAATCGGATTCAGGTCAGGTGATTGACTTGGCCATTGCATAACATTCCACTTCTTTCCCTTAAAAAACTCTTTGATTACTTTTGCAGTATGCTTTGGGTCATTGTCCATCTGCACTGTAAAGCGCCGTCCAATGAGTTCTGAAGCATTTGGCTGAATATCAGCAGATAATATTGCCCGAAGCACTTCAGAATTCATCCTGCTGCTTTTGTCCGTGCAGCCAGCCAGAACCGCAGGGGGAACACGTGAGGGGCCAAATAAGAACACAGTCCATCGGTTTACTCACGGTTAGCAGAAAGCCTCCCTGGGCTGGCAGCACATTGTTGAGGAAGACGGCACGGAATCCTCTAGGGCACGCTCTGTGGTAGGAAAGTACCAGCCTAGATGGAAGTTGAGGTGCCCTTGGTGGCAGTGGTGTTTAGGGTGCTTGTGGCGGCTGGGTCCCTTGGTGGTGTTTGTCGTGACGCCAGTACCATTAATGGTGGTACAACCAATTGTAAGAATGAAGTAGACAGTGGTAGGATACAACTCACAACTTTTACTGATGTTGGTTCCAGTTGCGGCATATACATCCAGACAGAAAACAGTCTTTTTCAATTTAGAGGAATTCTGTTGATCCACTGTTAATAGGTTTGGCTGGGTTTAGCTTAGCTTGAAGGTTCTGTATAAGTATTTATGGTAGGTGACTTTGCTTCAGGTCCCTTGTAAACCAGAGTAATTTGGTGAGGTTGCCTGTGGCTAAAGTATCCTTCACCTGAATTCCCAAAGGTCTTTTATGCCTGGTTTGTGGCTTTTATCCTTTGTTTTTTTGTCTTTTCTTTCTTTTGTCCCTTCCTGGACTTTTACCTGAGCAGAAGTGCTAAATCTGCACTCTCTCAAACTTAACAACAGACTGACTGAACCCAGATAAGACCTGAGCTGGGCTGGATATCCCAGAGTAGTGTTATCCCCATCTAGTGGTGGGATATATAAATTACACCTAGTCAGCCTATGAACAGGGATACAACAGGTGATATAATGCAAATAACATGCAATGCAGTTTTAAAGCTATTTTGCAGTTCCCACATGTCCTGAGTGGTATGCTGCATCCGCAGTCACATCATCAATAAATACAAGAGAACCAGTTCCATTGGCAGCCATACATTCCCACGCCATGACACTACCACCACCATGCTTCACTAATGATGTGGTATGCTTAGGATCATGAGCAGTTCCTTTCCTTCTCCATACTCTTCTCTTCCCATCACTCTGGTACAAGTTGATCTTGGTCTCATCTGTCCATAGGATGTTGTTCCAGAACTGTGAAGGCTTTTTTAGATGTTTGACAAACTCTAACCTGGCCTTCCTGTTTTTGAGGCTCAGCAATGGTTTACATCTTGTGGTGAACCCTCTGTATTTACAAAGTACTCAAGTCTTCTCTTGATTTGTTGACTTTGACACACATACACCTACTTTTTGGAGAGTGTTCTTGATCTGGCCAACTGTTGTGAAGGGTGTTTTCTTCACCAGGGAAATAATTATTCGGTCATCCACCACAGTTGTTTTCCATGGTCTACCGGGTCTTTTGGTGTTGCTGAGCTCACCGGTGCGTTCCTTCTTTTTAACAATGTTCCAAACTGTTGTTTTGGCCTTGCCTAATGTTTTTGCTATCTCTCTGGTTTATTTTGTGTTTTTTTTTCAGCCTAATGTTGGCTTGCTTCACTGATAGTGACAGCTCTTTGGATCTCATCTTGACAGTTGACAACAGATTACAAGTAGCTCAAGGCTGACATGTCAGCCTGCATTTGTGGGAGGGGCGTAGGCGCGCTTAAAAGGTGGCACGCCCTCTCCTCAGTTGCGTGCGTTTTTCGGTGCCTTTCCCGCCCTGAAGCGTCACGCCCCCTGCTGCCGCGCGGCTCGTTAGGTAAGTGTCTCCCCGCTCCCCCGATGCTCGCCTGCCCATCCGGCTGTTACGGGTAAGTAATCTCCGACTCATTATAGCACTGCTTATCACGACCCCCCGGCTTGCTCGCCCGCTCCATCACCGCCGCCGTTCTTCCTCACCTCCGCTTCGGCCCCCGGCCAGAAGGCCAGCGCTGTCTCCGCTTCTGGCGCCGGCTGAGAGGGTCACGTGGGACGCCATGCATGTTCGCGGCTCAGCATCCCTGTTGCCACGCAACAAGTCAGCGTCACTGTCAGCTCCCCCTAGCGGCTCCGGGGAGCCATTGCAGCTCCACCTCGCCCGGCCCCTTCACTCCTACCACTTGAGGGGAGGGGGTCCGTCAAGAGCCGTTGTCAGGGGGGGCGGGGGAGCCATACTCTCCGCAGCAGCAGGTTGGCAGACGGCTGGCTGTACCAGCAAATCAATTCAATGCATAAATAAGTCAGCTGTGTCCTGGGGTGCATGGCCACCCCACCTCACGTTCCTACCAGTGTTCCCATAACCCACAAATTCAAGTAACAGCCCCCATCAGGGATCCTGGCATCCTTAAAGAGATCGTGCAATTCCCCTCTCATGGTCAGCAGACAGGTGCTGGCTTCCATTTCTTTTCACTGCAGCCACATCCAAGCTAAAAAAAAACAAAAAAAAAACAGGCAGGTCGAGATGCAATGGCGCGTGCGGGTCCACAGATTCTCCCCCTCACTTTAACAAATTATTTTCAGACCCCGGGTGCTGCGCCACTCTCGCGGTGCTCATCAGCCAGGTTGCTCTCACTCGCTCCAGTCTGAGCCGACCGTCGCTCTGCCACTTCACCATCCACGGACATTTCTGGTAACTGCTTCTGTTCCTACCACATATTCACCGTCTCAGTACACGCGGCAATGCAACTTCCTTTGTTCTTGTCACCCGCGTCAGGGTCACTTTCAGTCACTGGTTTGTCTCAAATCACGTACCAAGTCACGTTCATCACCATGCTGGCTTCACTGTCATGTCAGTTTTTGCTGTCACGGGGCAGGCCTATGTATCGATGGACGGCACGGTCAGGCTTCGCCTCTTGCCTTCCCACGGCCCGCTCCCGGCCAAGCATCCGCTCCTCCTTCCATCATGGGCCTGTCACTTTCAGACTCGCGCATTATTGCCATTTGCAGCCTGCGGCGTCCCAGGCTCACGTTCACGTCTCACCATGTCGGGTGCCTGCCACGGTTCAGGCTCACGCTGTGCAAATGTTTCATCCGTTGCCTGTCACGTTCGAGCTCACATCAATTTCTCTTCTGTTGTCAGTCACGCTCAATGCGGCTCACATTTTGCAATGCATCATCTGTTACCTGTTTACGCCTCAGGCTTACGTGTTTTTTATTTTTAACATCTGTTGCCTGTTACGTTTCAGGCTTACGTTTTAATGTATCATTTGTTGCCTGTTACGCTTCAGGCTTACGTTTTCATTTTCCTAATCTGTTGCCTGTTACGTTTCAGGCTTACGTTTTATTTCATTATCTGTTGCCTGTTATGCTTCAGGCTTACGTTTTTTCATTTCATAATCTGTTGCCTGTTACGTTTCAGGCTTACGTTTTAACTTATTATCTGCTGCCTGTTATGCTTCAGGCTTACGTTTTATTTTTCATACTCTGTTGCCCGTGTACGTTTCAGGCTTACGTTGTAATTTATCATCTGTTGCCTGTCACGCTTCAGGCTTACATGTCCACGCATATTCTCTGTCGCCAGTTACGTCCAGGCTCACGTGTTCAAGGTCTCACGTTGTGTTGTCTTTGTTGCTTGTCTCATGGCCTATGCTCACGGTTTAATTATTGCTTCTGTCACCTGTCACTTTCAGACTCGATTTCAGTATTCCCTACTTCGGTACAAGTTCAGGTTTGATGTTTGCTTTGTTTGTTCTTTTCCCTGTCCGGGGCCGGGCTCTTCTAGCCTTCTTACATCACTTCACGCTCTGTCCATGGTCCCGCCATTCAGAGCACTAGACACTCGCTTCCGCTAGTCCTCCCTTAATCACCATTCACGTCTCGGGTGTCACTCACTAATATGAGGCTTCCTGGTCAAATGTTATTTTCTATTTGTCGCTTCGCAGCTGCAGTATGTTGCACGTGTCAAACATCGAGGAGGCCACGTCGGTACCAGAAACCCCTGCATCCGAGCGGCCCAGCTCCTCATCTTTAAGGAATTGGACAATTCTGAATTTGATTGCGGAGCTCAATCGGAGAGGGATCCAATACCCTGCCTCCGCCCGTAAAGCTGTGCTTTACAGACTCCTAATGGCTGAACCAGCGGCCCCGGACTTGGAGCAAGTCTCCATGTCCACCCTTCAGTTGTCCCTTACGCAGTTACATGCCATGATGAACTCCATCGCCTCCTCGGTTTCAGACGTCCAGTCCAGACTCTTGGCCGTCGAGTCCCACCAGGGGCTGCCACCTGACCGGTCCACTCTAGCCTTGCCTACAACCTCCACCCCAGGGCCCGTTCCCCCAGGTAGGGTTCCGCATACTCCCGAGATTGCGCCCTCGCATTTCATTCCCTGCCACATCAAAAAAGACATCTTAGAAGGGAAGGATGTTAATTTAGCATCCATCTTAATAGCCACCCACGACACGGTGGACAGCAAAACAATAACTTGCGGCGAGGTATCCGTTGTCCTCAAGGCCAGGGATCCCCGCCTCAACAAAAAGCTCTCAATAATGGAATTTGTCCTGGCTTTCAGCCTTTTCAGGGACGTCATCTGCTCGGTTGATCCTGAGAGGCGGGAGGAGTTGGACACTTACCTGTATAGGGTCACGGACTTGGGCCACAAGTACGGCGGTCAGGCGTTCTACGACTACCATCGCTCCTTCTCAGCCAAAGCCGCCGCCGCACTGGTCTAATTCCAGCACATCACGAACTGGGCGGTTATGGATATGGAGCTTTTCTGCCGGCATTTCGCGGGGCTTCGGGCGCGTGTGCTTCATGCCAGTCCATTGCCCACTCCACTGATTGGTGCCCCAGTGCAGGTCCCTCCACGTCCCATGGCAGATCCCTTCCCAGTAGCTCCGGGTCCCTACAACGGTCTGGCTCAGCCACAGACAAATTAGGTCGGCCAATAATTTTCCTGGGTAACAGTCAGGTGTGTAATAATTTCAATCAGAATGCTTGTTACTACAACAAATGCAGGGCCCTTCACATGTGCGCAGGCTGTTTCAGGGCTCACCCACAGATAGCGTGTCCACAAAGGTCAATGCCATCCTGACTAGTCGGGTTCAACGTGGTTCTGCTAGAATTCCTGTTGCGCAACCATCACAACCCTCAGTTTGTCCAGTTCCTGGTCTCCGGGTTCACCACCGGGTTCCACACGGGTCTGGTAGCTCTCCCACAAACCTCTTGGGAAGGGCCCAATCTGCTGTCGGCAACCAGCGATCCCGAGCCAGTGGGGACTCTGATCAGGTCAGAAGTAGAGAAGGGGTTCGTCCAAGCAGTTCACAAATAACAAACGTCTCATCTATGACTTGTCCGCTCCTCATGGCTCCAGCACTTCCAGTCTAAACTCCTTAGTGCCTTCCGAGGAGTTTTCCATGAGTTATGCCACCATAGCCGAGGCCATCCAACTGATTCTCCAAGTTGGTCGGGGGGCATGGTTGGCCAAGGCGGACATCGCCGATGCCTTTAAATTACTGCCCATTCATCCACAGCTTTGGAGGTTCTATGGCATCAAGTGGCAAGACCAGTATTTCTTTGCCAATCACCTGACGTTCGGGTCCAAGAACAGCCCCTGGCTGTTCGACCAGTTCGCTCAGGCGTTGCATTGGATCCTGGTCAACCACTGCGATTGCCCTCTGGTCATCCACTACTTGGATGACTTTCTTTTAATCGAAAGCCCAGACCACCAGCCGAGCAAGCTCCAGGCTCTGCTTCAGCTGTTTGCCCAACTAAATGTTCCGGTGGCGCCCTCAAAAACAGAAGGCCCAGCGACGGTAATTACTTTCCTGGGCATAATACTGAACACGGGGAAGATGGAGGCCAGGTTGCCAGCTGAGAAGTTGGCAAAAATCAAGGAGGCCATCTCAAAGGCAGCAGGCAGCAGGACGTGCGCCAAGGTCGAGTTGCAGTCCCTACTTGGCATGCTCAATTTTGACACCAGAGTCATGCCCCAGGGCAGGGCTTTCATGTCCAGGCTCCTTCAGTTCCTCCCGTCAGCCCCTGAGCAAGACAGCCTCATCACTCCGGACGCCCAAGCTATGGCCGATCTGGCCATGTGGAAGGACTTCATGGCGTCTTGGAACGGAGTCTCTTTATTCGTACCTCAGCTGGGACCAGCATCCACCTTGGTTTTTTCGGCCGCCTCCGGAGGTTTTGCGGCGATCTGTGGAAACCAATGGTTTGCGGGCCCCTGGCCACCGGAGGTTTCATCAGCCAGTACCGCTTTAAAATCATCCCCTTTGTTGGAATTCTATCCAATCATAGCGGCGGCCCAGGTTTGGGGCAGCCAGTGGGCCAATTCTTCCGTGGCGTTCGTCACTGACAACCAGACAGTGGTGGACATCATCACCAAGGGCAGATCACAGTCTCCTCAGATCATGTCTTTTGTCCGCAGGCTGGTCTGGCTCTCGCTGGAATACAACTTCCATGTGGCGTGTAGGCACATTCAGGGTATTCATAATGTGGCCGCAGACGCCTTGTCCCGCTTTAATTTCAAAACTTTCTTTCAGGTCATGCCAGAGGCAGACCGAGTGGGGTTACCTCCTCCGTTGTATCAGAGTCTGGTGTTGGATTAAACCATTTCATTGCTTCAGCAAAGTCTTTGATGCAGAAGTCTTTATCTTGTAATACGGCAAGAAACGACAGGACCGCTTGGAACACCTTCGACAGGTTCATGGTCCTACATCCAAGACAAGACGCTGACAAGACCACTTACATTACAGCGTTCATAGCCTACTGTCACATGGATCTAAAACTATCATTCAATACCATCAGATTGTATTTAGCCGGTGTCCAACATTTCCACATGTTGGAGGACCCCGAAAGTAGGTCGGTTTTTCTGTCCCAAGCAGTCAGAGCAACACTCAGGGGTGTACAGAAAAGTGGTCATGCAGCCATCCCGGGCAGGCAGCCCGTGTCAGGGGAATTATTTAGGAAGCTTTCAACCTCCCTAGATGGTCTTCCTTTTGGGCTCCTTACCAGCACGGTCATCAAGGCCGCAATGTACCTTAGTTTCTATGGGTTCTTAAGACCCAGCGAATTCACCCGCACTTCAGCCAGGTCCAAGGGCTAACCAGGGGTCAGCTAGTATGGCGCAACGACCATTTTTCCTTACACCTCCTAACTTCCAAAACCTTGCAGGTGGGACCACCAGTGGAGGTAAAGTTCTTCCCGTCCACCAACGCGTGGTGCCCGATCCAGGTACTCAGGAATTTGCTGGCAGCTCTGGGGGACTCCGCCCCAGACAGCCCGTTGCTCCCGTTCCAGTCCTCGGCCCTCACGGCCACGCAGTTCATCTCGCACGTTCTCACCCTGGCGTCGGGTTTGGGTTTCGACCCCAAGGCCATTTCAGGGCACTCCTTCCGCATTGGAGCGGCATCTGCGGCTTCAAAGCACAACGTCCCCGGCCACGTCATCCGCAAGATGGGTCGCTGGCGCTCCTCTTGCTTCTCACGCTACATACCTAACCCTCAGGCCGAGATATCCCAGGCATTCCACAGTTTGGTATTGTAACTTGGTCCGCTGCAATAAAGAATTTTCTCTCCCTACTCGCGTGTGTTTTTGCCCCCTTTTAGGCTTACTCGCGGCATGGCTAAGGGCACCCCTCCAGCCATTTTAGTTAGGCAGGTAGGTTCTCTCTCTCTCTCAGGTCTCGGCGCGTTCGAGGCGCTAGCTCTCGGCCGTAGCTATGACCACAAGTAGCTCAAGGCTGACATGTCAGCCTGCATTTGTGGGAGGGGCGTAGGCGCGCTTAAAAGGTGGCACGCCCTCTCCTCAGTTGCGTGCGTTTTTCGGTGCCCCACCCTCCCTCCCCTTTCCTTTCCATACTCCTCAGGATATGCCCCCTTTTAGGCTTACTCGCGGCATGGCTATGGGCACCCCTTCAGACATTTTAGTTAGGCAGGTAGGTTCTCTCTCTCTCAGGTCTCGGCGCGTTCGAGGCGCTAGCTCTCGGCCGTAGCCATGAACAACAAATGCAAATAGCACACTTGAAATGAACTCTGGACATTTTATCTGCTCATTTTAATTGGGATAATGAGGGAATAACACACACCTGGCCATGGAACAGCTGAGAAGCCAATTGTCCCATTACTTTTGGTTCCTTAACAAGTGGGGGGCACATATGCAAACTGTTGGAATTCCTACACCGTTCACCTGATTTAGATGTAAATACCCTCAAATTAAAGCTGACAGTCTGCAGTTAAAGCAAATCTTGTTTATTTCAATTATAATCCATTGTGGTGGTGTATAGAGTCAAAAATGTTAGAATTGCACCGATGTCCCAATATTTATGGACCTGACTGTGTGTGTGTGTGTATATATATATATATATATATATATATATATATTTATTTATTAAAATTTTGAGGCAATGACATACTTACACATGTAAAAGAACTATTAATACCATTTTTATAAATAAATATTTTGTAGGTTTAGTTCTTTTAGAAAACCAGCAAGTACTGCAGTAAGTACACCTAAAGAACAGCTATCCACAAATTCCTTCCCATTACAGTTTCTGAGAGTAATATACATATGATTTGAACATGTTCAAAGCTATGACCTAGCATGCTATGAAAAAAAAAAAAAAAAAACTAAGAAGTTCATAAGTTTAAATGGATGTAAAAAGCCCTGATACTCAGGGGGAAACAATGTGGTGGCTTAGTAGTAAAAAAAAACAAAAAACATATTAGTCATAAAAAATTTAGATCATCAATATTGCACATAGATGTAAGAAATGTTCAATTATGTATAATTTAAGTTATTATTCATGTTAGATCCCCAGTCATAAAATGAACATGCATTCCTGAAAATATTTTATAAGTAACTTCCAGGGCATGAAAAATCTTAAGTGATATATACTTTTACATATATTTGAGCATTATACATATCTTTAGAGCTTATTTTAACCATAAATTGTTATTCCCTATGTCTTTTAAATAATATATCATATGCTCTCATAGAACTACACTATATGGACAAATACACCTACATGAGCTTTTATGACACGCTATTCTAAATCCAAAGTTATTAATATAGAGCAAAACAATGGGAATTTTTTTTCATTCATCCAAAAGAATATTGCGAGGTCAAACACTAATGTTGGACGAGAAGACTTGGCTCACAGTCTCCATTCTAATTCATTCCAGTCAAATGTTCCACACCAAACTCCCCCAACCATGTACCTTGCTTTGTGCACTGGGTCACAGTCATGCTGGAACAGAAATGCAGAAATGGGCCTTTTCCAAACTGTTTCAAAAAAGTTGGAAGCATACAATTGTCCACAATGTATTGGTATGATGAAGCATTAAGACTTTACAGTACAGATGGTACAATGCAGTCAAACAGATAACATTCTCATGGCATTCGCCAAACCCAGAGGCAACCATAAGACTTCCAGATTGAGAAGCTTTCCCCGCCTGGTCCCCGGAGGTACCTCTCTTGGCTCATCTGCTATGTATTGAGAACGGTTTCTTTAGGCAGCTTTGCTTCTACCTGTCAGTATGGGATCTGCGTCTCCACAGCAGGGTGGCAGATCGCTGTCTACACATTGCAGCACTATGGGTCCCAGTACTGGCTTACCTTGTAGGAGACGCAGTAGGAGACGGCCAGCATACCACCGTATCCGTCCTCTTTGCCAGGTGTCATCTGATGCGCTGTAGCACGTGCGCACCTCTCCCTTTCTTATAGGAGTAGGCAGCTGGTTCCTGATTACCATCCCCACCCGGAGGCGGGACTATTTGTATTTAAGGCAGCTTCACTCATCATGAAGTGCCCAAGCGTGGTTGTTGTACCTCTTGACTCCCGCTGAAGCATTCCACTGTGTCTGTTTATTGGATTTCCTGGATTCTGACCTCCGCTTCATTTGACTACGCATCTGCCTGCTGTCTGTTTATTGAATCACCTGGATTATAGACCTCTGCACTGCCTGACAACAAGACCGCTTATATCTGCACTGCCTGACTACGCATCTGCCCTGTAAGTCTGCCTGGATCCAGACCCTGCGCTGCCTATGAGACTGCTTATATCTGCATGCTATATTGCTCTGAACTTTGTGTTGCCTGTATCTGTCAAGTGACTTTTGAATACTGTCTGCCAGTAAAGACCATCTGTTCCTTTATTCTGCCTTTGTTGGACTATGTTCACACTACTGCAGGTAGCTGCATTCAAGGTAACAGGTGCAGACACCAGGGTACTGTCTCTGAGAATCAGCAGTCAGCAATATTGGACTAATTCCCAGTCCTCTATCAGCTGACACAGAGGATCCACATCCTCTGGTCGTAACACTGCCTCTCACTCTCTGATGCCAGACACTGCAGCCTCTCCTTGAGAATTTTCCATTGTCAAGTGACATTTACCCAGTTTATCTTTATAATTGGCTAGATAAGATCAGATGAAATCCTGCTTCATTGGCTTCAATAGCACAGTACTTTAATACAGGTTTTATTGAATCTTTTCCCACAAAAATATACAAACCGGATTCCCAAAAAGTTGGGACACTAAACAAATTGTGAATAAAAACTGAATGCAATGATGTGGAGATGGCAAATGTCAATATTTTATTTGTAATAGAACGTAGATGACAGATCAAACGTTTAATCCGAGTAAATCTATCATTTTAAAGGAAAAATATGTTGATTCAAATTTTCATGGTGTCAACAAATCCCCAAAAAGTTGGGACAAGTAGCAATAAGAGGCTGGAAAAAGTAAATTTGAGCATAGCAAAGAGCTGGAAGACCAATTAACATTAATTAGGTCAATTGGCAACATGATTCGGTATAAAAAGAGCTTCTCAGAGTGGCAGTGTCTCTCAGAAGCCAAGATGGGTAGTGGATCACCAATTCCCACAATGTTGCGCAGAAAGATAGTGGAGCAATATCAGAAAGGTGTTACCCAGCAAAAAATTGCAAAGACTTTGCATCTATCATCATCAACTATGCATAACATCATCCGAAGATTCAGAGAATCTGGAACAATCTCTGTGCGTAAGGGTCAAGGCCGTAAAACCATACTGGATGCCCGTGATCTCCGGGCCCTTAAACGACACTGCACCACAAACAGGAATGCTACTGTAAAGGAAATCACAGAATGGGCTCAGGAATACTTCCAGAAACCATTGTCAGTGAACACAATCCACCGTGCCATCCGCCTTTGCCAGCTGAAACTCTACAGTGCAAAGAAGAAGCCATTTCTAAGCAAGATCCACAAGCTCAGGCGTTTTCACTGGGCCAGGGATCATTTAAAATGGAGTGTGGCAAAATGGAAGACTGTTCTGTGGTCAGACGAGTCACGATTCAAAGTTCTTTTTGGAAATCTGGGACGCCATGTCATCCGGACCAAAGAGGACAAGGACAACCCAAGTTGTTATCAACGCTCAGTTCAGAAGCCTGCATCTCTGATGGTATGGGGTTGCATGAGTGCGTGTGGCATGGGCAGCTTGCATGTCTGGAAAGGCACCATCAATGCAGAAAAATATATTCAGGTTCTAGAACAACATATGCTCCCATCCAGACGTCATCTCTTTCAGGGAAGACCCTGCATTTTTCAACAATATAATGCCAGACCACATTCTGCATCAATCACAACATCATGGCTGCGTAGGAGAAGGATCCGGGTACTGAAATGGCCAGTCTGCAGTCCAGATATTTCACCTATAGAGAACATTTGGCGCATCATAAAGAGGAAGGTGCAACAAAGAAGGCCCAAGACGATTGAACAGTTAGAGGCCTGTATTAGACAAGAATGGGAGTGCATTCCTATTTCTAAACTTGAGAAACTGGTCTCCTCGGTCCCCAGACGTCTGTTGAGTGTTGTAAGAAGAAGGGGAGATGCCACACAGTGGTGAAAATGGCCTTGTCCCAACTTTTGGGGGATTTGTTGACACCATGAAATTCTGATTCAACATATTTTTCCCTTAAAATGGTACATTTTCTCAGTTTAAACTTTTGTTCCGTGATTTATGTTCTATTCTGAATAAAATATTAGAAGTTGGCACCTCCACATCATTGCATTCAGTTTTTATTCACGATTTGTATAGTGTCCCAACTTTTTGGGAATCCGGTTTGTATATTAATCTGCTATTCTCCTGCTCTATAACAGGGTGCTTTCACATTCCACTACATTTTGTGGTAATAGGTCCTCTTTAAATGCCCATTTACATGTGCCAATTATTATCATGGTTTGCTTATTTCTGAACAGTGGTAATGATAATGTGCCAGTTTTAACATTGGATAAATAACTGTAAATGATAAATTGTGATGCTGTAATCATCAGTGACGCAAATAATAAATATAATTGTGACCCCGTCTGAATACCTGCATCTGTGTATGGCCAATTCTCTAAATGTAGTCCCTGACAGGAACATGTCACGTAGGGAGCGAACCTCACAGACTATATTTAGGGAATTGGCCATGCACAGGGACAGGTATTCGGACAGTGTCGCCCTTTTTGGGCAAGTGTTCTGTGTAGATAGGTAAGGCTTACCAGTGGTTTCCCTCCATTTTTTAGGGTGAAACTAGGGACCAATTCCTCCTGGCTTAAATAGTAGTACCACTGCATGGACACCTGGATCCCCATACGGGGCAAAATGGTCTCCTGTCTGGTACTGGACCTACACTAGTGTCCGGTAAAACCGGATCCGGTAATACCATTCAGTTATATATTTTGAATCATCAACACTTGTTGCTAATACTTGGTTTACCATTGGTTGATAGATTTACTACTGGCATGGGGGGTGTATAATTTAGAATAACTCCCAACTGTCTTGTCTTTTGCATCTACTATGTTTTATTATATACTCATTAAAAGTTACTTTTATTATACATTTTCCCCTCCACATAGTGAAGGTATTTTTGATTTCTAGTTGGGAATGTATTAAATAATACCTTTACACTGTTACTTAATAAAAATAAATAAATACACTATAGGATTATGAAAATTATCACCATACTGTAAGTAAAAATATACCACCATACTAAGACTAAAGGCAGTGATATAGTGGTTATCAGCATAGTCAAAGACATACTGATCAGACAAAAGACAGAATAAACAATAAAATTCAGTCATTCACAGATAAAGTGCAATAATGCCATAGTTATAGAAAATATTCTGGTGCTAATGCTACGCTTATTTCGTAAATATCTTTCTTTGTGTTTCTAGCCATGGCAGCGTGCACTTGCACATTGGAATGTGCTGACTGACCCCCTTTCTCTTTTCTCTAAATGGGGTAATTTGCTTTCCCTATTTTTTTCCATCTGACCCAGACCACACTGATTGTCTACACTAGGACAGTTTTATTGCATTTGTCTGTGTATAAATATGTGCATTGCTCATTACAATAAAAGAGGCCATTATGATAAACACATCTTGCATGTGTCTCTGTGTCTTGACCTCGAGCCAGCTCGCTCAACTTCAGAACTATTAGGACACAGCATTACATCAGAAGGTTGGTTTCTAACCATACATGTTTGGCACTGTGCTCTCCCAGCTTATACCCACTTACTCAATAAAATCCTCACCCAGCTACCCCTTTAGCTGTAATGATCAGTGCCCCTGAATACTGTACTGCACTAAACGGAAGCTGTCAGCAGTTTTCATACTCCCAAAACAGGCAAACTCCCTCATAACAAAGAACTCTATTTTATGCAACATTGCTTTAATAAAAATGAAGACACTGAGAGAATTGCCCACTGGGCAGTTTTCTTACAGCTTTTCCCCATCCAGCTCAGCTTAATTGGCACTTCTCTCCCTATTATCATACATGGAGAGACCTTTCAATCAAGCTGAGTCAGGCAGGAAAAGTCTGGGAAAAACCATCTAGTGGGCAGCCACAGCATACTAGAGTAAAAAATGCAGCAAGGTTTACAATTACAACTAGTATCACACTGTTAACCACAGAGGCCCATACTAATAATATGATGTGTTATTCTAATAACCATTTACATTATAGAGCACTGTGGTGTATTGCGTAAATAGCATAGTGCACCAGATATAAGTCTAATGCTTGCTACATTTGTACAGTAGTTATTTGTAAAGAGATTCAGGCAGCTGCTGACAAGTTCCCTTTTAACCCTGTTGCTGGAGTGATGGGTAAACATGGCGCCCACTCGCGCATGCAGCGGATTTCAAACAGCAGAAACCAGCAGCTAATGACCGCAACAAGCAATAATGCCGATCACAGTCACTAAAGCCTTTATATCGTGATCAAGTGTTATCACAGAATCTAAAAGCTAAAAAAGCTTGTGCTTCCGGGCTTCTTACCGGCATCCTCTATGGCCAATGAGGATGCTGGTAATTGAATTCAATACGCTGGGTATCTCTAAAGAAACCCAGGGTCTTGAAGCTGTAATTCCTATTTTGGACAGCAGGCCAACATAAGAAATGAGCAATTTTAGGACCAAAATGTAATAAAAAAATAAAATAAAAAATACAGTGTCTTGTACCCTGAAACATGAACTACAAAACCTTTAAAAAGGTAATGAAAATGTTAACAAATGTATAAAAAGTTAAAAAAAATATGAAAATTTTAATCATCCCCTTTCCGTGGAATCAAAAAATATTTGCCTTTACACAGCTCTATATATAACAAAAAATAAGTTATGGGGGTCAGAATATGGTGATGTAAAAAATGTAAAAAAAAAATGTTTCAAACTTTAATTTATTTTTACACTATTTAGACATAAAAAAAACTATACAGATGCAGCATCATTGTAATCATGCTGACCCAGACAATGAAGGGAATGGTTCAGTTTTGCCACAAAGGATATGCTGTAGGGACAACACCCATAAAACGGTGGAGGAATTATGTTTTTTTTTCCAATTCCACTCCATTTGGAATTCCCCCCCCCCCCCTTCCCACTACATGGTATCTCAAAATAAATGGTGGCATTAAAAAGTACAACTTGCCCCGCAAAAATCATAATCGATGTGAACTGAAAAATAAAAAAGTTATGGCTCAAGGAAGACAGGAAAGAAAAATGAAAACACAAAAAAAAAAAAACTCCTGCATACTAAGGGTTAAAGGCAGTGCCTCACAGTGAGTAGCACCATACAGATTGCTCCATAATTAATAGCAACTTACACAAAATGTCCCCTCTAAACTGATCATCAGTAAACGTCACCAAATAGTGCACCACGGTACATATCATACCAAAATATATACAGTGCACATATGCAATGTATACATAAGCAATTGTACCATATAGATAATATCCCTTTACATGCTTCATTTAAAATTGTGCTATGTACAAACATAGTGGCCTATATTATTCCATAAACAATGCCCTGCACCGTGCCCCAGACCAGACCCAATACATTTAATCATAGCTTAGAAAAGCTCTTTAAATTAAATCAAACCCCAGGACAGATCCCAGACTCTTAATACATCCATACCACAAACCAGACTTTTAAATTAAAATCCTTTTCATGTGTCATGACATGTGTCACTTTATATGGTAATAACTTTGGAAAGCTTTTACTTATCAAAATGATTCTAAAAATGTTTTCTTGTGAAACATTATACTTCATGACAGAAGGAAATTTGGGTCGATATTGTTTGTCAATTTTTTTTTCACTTTGCACTTAATTTTTGCTCAGATTCTTTCTAGAGATAATTATAAAAACACTCTTCGCCTCCGAGCTTCAATATCTGGAGTCTCATTTGAAATCCATTTTTAAAACTCCTTCCTAACAATAAATAGCAATAACTGTCCAACTCATACCCTCAGCTATTTTTTTTTTTCTTATCAAGACCCAGAACACACATCCATTGACAAGGAATAACATTTATTTTATAGATCTCATTTATTCTTTTAATTATATACCAATAGATATAGAGCTTTAGGCATCTCCAGAATAAATATCGGCCTGAGGCTGATGTCATTTCAAACAATTACCATTTTCTTTAAAGTATCCTCTTGTAAAGAAAAGCAGGGGTACTATATGACCTATAATCAGGGCTTTTTTTCTGGCGGAACGCTACGGAACGGCGTTCCGCCACCTTTTGACATCGCAGCCTGCCATGCTCCAGCATCGCAGGCTGCGATGTATCAGTGGGGAGGGACTGGGAGGACGAGTTGGGGGCCGGTGCGTTCACTGTGCTCCGGCCCCGCCGCTCCAGTACAGTTATAAAATGTGTAATTCAATTAATAATGATTCATGCTGCCCCCTCTGTAGTATAACATTCAATATATCCTACTCACAGGGCTACTGTTTCATCGTAATGCAGGCCGGCCGAGCAGACGAGCGGCAGCGTCACTGACTGACGTCACGTGCCTGCCCGGCCTATTTTATGAATGAAGCAGGCGGCGCAGGCACGTGACGTCAGTCGCGCTGCCGCTCGTCTGCTCGGCCGGCCTGCATTACGATGAAACAGTAGCCCTGTGAGTAGGATATATTGAATGTTATACTACAGAGGGGGCAGCATGAATCATTATTAATTGAATTACACATTTTATAACTGTACTGGAGCGGCAATGGGGATTGTCTGTGGATGACACTGTTAAGGAGTGAGGGGGGTCTGTGGATGGCACTGTTATGGGGGGGTCTGTGGATGGCACTGTTATGGGGTGGTGATAATTTGCACATGCTAATATTATTTAAACAAAGCTTGAAACTTAGCAGTATAAACTGTAGACTATATAATCTTCTTAAAGCCATGACACCATTTGGAGAGTGATTATACTCATTGCATGACATATTTATGTCTGTAAGGCGGAAGCTATGCTCCAACATGCACAATTATCAAGACGATAAGATATCTCATATCCATGCTGGTTAGTTATTACCCCACACGTTTTTTTGTTATGACAATTTTAAAAAAAATATTACTAAAAACTATCAGATGAATTGAGCTAATGTTATTAATACGCATAGTGTTAGTGAAGTTATTACCGTATTTTTCGCCCTATATGACGCACCTTTTCCCCCCAAATGTGGGGGGAAAATAGCAGTGTGTCTTATGCGGCGAGTGCTGCGACCGTCTGGTGAATATGCTGAGAGGGAGGAGGGGCTGGGGGCCGGAATCTGTTTCTGTAATGGCAGCGGAGCCCGGTGCAGTCACTGTATTCTACTACAGTGGGCCCCGCTCTCTGTAGTATACGGTAATCATATCTAACTTGTGGGTATTCCAAGCATCTTAAATCTAGCGCTGTACTACTTACAACTAACTTCTTGGCAGTCAGGAGGCCAGGCGGGCGGGCGCTCGTAGCGTAGCTCACTATGCTCACTGCGCCTGCACCGCCCATGAATGAAACAGGCCTCCTGACTGCCAAGAAGTGAGTTGTAAGTAGTACAGCGCTAGATTTAAGATGATTGGAATACTTTAACAATACCCACAAGTTAGATATGATTACAGAGAGCGGAGCCCGGTGTAGTAGAATACAGTGAGTGCACCGGGCCCGCTGCCATTACAGAAACGAGATGCCGGCCCCCATTCACTACACAGGAACACTGTTATGGGGGATCTGTGGATGACACATAAGATGCTATATATGTGTCATCCACAGATGCCCCCATAACAGTGCCATACACAGATGCCCCCACAATGATCCCCCATAACAGTGCCATCCACATATGCCCCCATAACAGTGCCATCCACAGATCCCCCATAATAGTGTCAGCAACAGACCACCATTACGGTAGTTAAAAACCCACCAAAAGCACACCTTTTGGTTCAAAATATTTTTTTTCTTATTTTCCTCCTCAAAAACCCAGGTGCGTCTTATGGGTAGGTGCGTCTTATAGGGTGAAAAATACGGTAATCTGTTCACTGTATGGATAAAAGTATTATAATTATTTTATTTATTTATAGAAAATATAAAAAGCATGTAAAATTGTTGTTGTCACTAACAATAGGAGTCTGATTGTGTTGACCTAAAAATTAATTACTGTTGAATAAACACACAATTTCTGTTTAAAGTTACGGGGTATTTGGTTTATGATATCTGATATATAGGACTATTTTATATTGGACTTTTCAATCTTAAACAAATAAATTTGATAAATGTTTTATTTTTTTAAATATTTTACTTTTTATGCATGGGAGAATACTCCAGATGTAACTGAGGAACAAACATGCGGCAGTTGGGGTAGTATAAATTTTATAGAGTTATTTAACTCTGTCTGTCGGGGGCACATTTCTGGAAACACTTTCCTGCTGCAAAACAATAACATGCTGCTGTCTGTTCCTGCTGAGTTATGTGTTATGAGCTATGTGTAAACCTTAAACTACAATGTTAACTAACCATCTGCATGCTGCTATTATCCTGATCCTTCTGAGTTATGTGTAGGCCTTATACTCCACCATTACCAATGACTGCTGCTATTCTCCTGATACTTTAGAGTCAGGTGAAGGACTTATACTACACAATTTAAATGTACCTGTGGCTGCTGTATGTCATAATAATGATGAATTAGGGCTGGACTAAAGGGTCCCTACTGTAACCATATTGGTTAATAGAAAATTCAATATTAGAAAAAAAAAACACAATATTTAAAAATTTTAACAGAAAACCTTTATATTAATAATTACCATTATTATAAAACAATAGTTTTACAATAAAAAGTATGGGAAAGGTTTCATTTGGTCATGGAGGTTTAACAGCTCCCCCACGGCCTTGTGGTGTTTCCCCTCCAACTTTGTAATTTTGTGAGAAAACTGGAGTTTCAGCTCCCGCAGCTTTCTCATCTCCTTGATGTCTTTCCAGTGCTCCCGCTGCATCTTTAATATATATATATATATATATTTTTTCATTTGTCTTAGTACTGTTAAAAAAAAAATAATAATAATAATTAATTTGTGATCTGATTAAAAGCCAATTAATGAATATTGTATAAAAAGCTGACAATTTGCATCTCGATTCATTATATTGTTGTTTATTTAGGAATAGTTCATTAGCATCTTTTGTTATTTAGTAGTCAATTTAATGGTTTTTAAGTAGATTGATTAATTAGTGTATAGTGTTGCTGTTTTATATTACTGGAGGGTTTGTTATACCTTAATTGTTGCTGTTTTTATTTTATTTTTTTAAATACATTTTCAACCATTTTATAGATATAGATTAATATTGCTATGTACACTGTAGTAGTCAAAAAGGTAGAATCATGGATGGTCTGTATGTTTCAATGAGAATGTATGCCTCATTGAGAAAATTTCCGGGAATCAGTACGCCAGTAACACTAGGTTACTGTGAGGTTATCATTAAAGTGGATTTGGGTCTGGATTTTAGGCATGACCAGAGACAATGCGTGGGACAGGTCACTCCCATACTACATCCAGGTTTTTCATAAAGGTGTGGTTAAAAAGGCTGGGGAGATAAAGTGTGGACAGGCGATCTGAATGCTGAACAAGCTAAGAGGGAAACCCGATCTCTGAAATACTGAAAAGAGTATTGAGATACTACTGTTTTGTTACACTGCTTCGACTGAACTCAAAATGTGTGACTTTATGTTATCCAATATGTATGGGCTGAAGAAAGATTAAAGGTAAAGCTTTAACATTTTTATTATTGTTTGCTGGAATACACTGTCCCTGTGGTGAAGACTAAACTGATACCTGTGTGTGTGTGAACAGTGACTGAGTTAAAACACCAACAGCATATATTTACCCTTCTGGTGGGGGCTTGTCACAACCTCATCGTCCTCGTCCTTGTCCTCCTCCTGAGAGGCTGGGGGTAGGGAAGCAGAGTGTGTAAGGCTCCAGCCTCCTCAGCCTCCATCAATTGACCCACTTCAGGTGGGGTAGGGGCATTCTGCTGCCCAGATGGTCCAGGATGCTCCTCCTTCTCCTCCGACGGAGAGACCTCCACCACTGCCTTTTTGGAAGTCCTGTGGCGGATGCAGGGAACAGGAACATCTATAATGACACAATTTTCATAATTTATAAAATCAAATATTAAAGCCTTACCGTATATATACATTAAAGAGTCTTGGTGAGAGATACAAAAGTTATGTAAGCATTGTACCTAGGCAAATTTTGTCGCGGATCTATTTGATCCGATCCCAATTCCACCCCTTCAGGTCGGACCATTTCTTAACGATAATCAACCTATTGTGCTGGCCATCATATTCCCTCCACAGCTCGTACCCAATTCTCTGAACTATCCGTCGCTTGTCAGCGTGGGACAGTGTGTTATCATTGCTGTTCTGCAACATGCGCTGTAGGACAAAAATGCAAGCATATATTCACAACTTTTTAAAAGACAAGTATTAGAACTTAAATGGTTTCTCCAGGTTAGGTCATCAATATCAGATCGGCAGTGAACAGGAAGAAAGAAGGGAGACGGCACATGTGCACCGTCTATTCAAACAGCTGATCGAAGGTGGTGCCGGGTGTCAAATTCCACAAATCTGATATTGATGAACTATCCTGAGGATAGGTCATCAATAGAAAAAGCCAACACATCCTCTTTAATGTCATCAGCTAAAAAAAAAAAAATGTTGGTGTTTGAAAGGGAAATATTAGATTTAAGTTTACCATTATAACATCTGATTGTATTTAAATTTTATGTGTGTGGGGTATGAGCAATCGGATATTGGTCATCTGAGGAGAGGTGTACCTGTCTAGTGAAGTGACGGTACATTATGGGGTGTACAGCTGGTTTTCCTCTCCGTGGTGCACCGTGGGTAACGCTAAATGAACTAGCAAATACAAGAGGTCAAACATTACTTGTCCGGAACAACAAGACACAAATTAGAATGTATAGACTGTGTGGGTGGTTGTTGGGGGGGGGGGGGTAGGGAAGGGGTATATAGTGTGGGGCAGGAGAATGGATGTGTAAAGTGCAGATGACAGATATTTGTCTGCTATCCATACATACATGCTACAGACATAGTGGTGTGATGTCAGATAAAGTTTTCCTAAATATTCATGAGCTGAATAATTTTAAGTAATATTTTTCATAATTCATACAAATTGATATTTTATATTTTATCATGTTTGAGTAGATATTAATGATTTGGGGCAATAGGTATTTTTATAAGTCACAAACAAGATAAAATGTATGTATTCCGAAAAATATTTCTAAACATTTTCGAGATCACTAATATTTAGGATAACTTTAGCAGCATATAAATATAAATAGTTAAATACATTTAAATAGTGCTATAAAGTTTAATTACTTACAGTGAAGATGACTAGAGTTGAGCGGACACCTGGATTCGACGGGTTCGGCTGAACTTCACAAAAAAGTTTGAGTTCGGGACAGGAACTTGACCCGAACTTCACCCCAATGAAATACAGCACTAAAATGGCAGTAAAAATGTCATGGAAAGAGCTAGAGGGCTGCAAATTATATCAAAATGTGGTTAAGAGCATGGCAAGTGCTCTGCAAACAAATATAGATAAGGAAATGACTTTAAATAACCTAAAATACGCAAAAAATTATTATCTTGATCTAGGGGTCCATATGGAGTAGGAGGTTGAGGAGGCGGTAGAAGTGGCGGTGTAGGTGGAAGCGGCGGTGGAGGAGGAGGAGGTAGCATACACTGCTTTTTGGTTTTAAATTTATTTTAATTTTTTTAAATTAGGGTACACCCCAAAACATTGGGAAATATAACCTGTGATAACCCCCTGCAGTCGTGCTAAACACACGTTCAGACAATACACTGGCTGCAGGGCAGGCCAGCACCTCCAAGGCATAAAGGGCAAGCTCAGCCATGTGCCCAATTTGGAGACCAAGAAGTTGAAGGCAGTAGACCCATCAGTCAGTTCGTGTAGGCGTGTGCAAACAAACTGACCCACCATGTAGCACATCCTTGTGATGTTCAATTGGATATCTGCTCTATCAACTTTCAATGTTCTTTTCTGCGCTTACCATGTTGATCACGGTTAGCGGCGAATCAGGGTTCCACGCCGGGGAGGGAGCGTGAGAAAGAGAGACCATATCCAAGGGAGGTCAATGGATGAAATTTAATTGTGATCGAGCAGAAATCTAGGACAAATTAATAAAGCAGAAGAATTGAAGCAAAGGAGGAGGTGCACGGCAATTACCCACTCCCGACTCGTGGAGGTAGTGACGATAAATAAAAATACAGGACTCTTAAGATGCCCTGCTATTGGAATGATTAATAAAAAATTATAGGGAATGTCACTGGGGTATTTTGGATTTGGAAACGTTAGACAGGTGAGGCCTTGCTGCCACTTTGTTGACTCTAAATAACTTCTGCCTGATCGCACGTCCCCGTGACATCCACGATCCATTTGGATATCTTCTCTATCAACTTTCAATGTTCTTTTCTGAGCCTACCATGTTGATCACGGTTATCGGCGAATCAGGGTTCCATGCCAGAGAAGGAGCGTGAGAAAGGGATACCACATCCAAGGGAGGTCAATGGCTGCAATGTGATCAAGCTGCAATGTTATAAAAGTGCCAATTAAAGACAAATTTTACAAATTTAATTCCCTATCACCTATACAGAGCAGGGGTTTTTCATTGCCAGAAATGGGTAAATGTCAGCCACCAATGGAACAGATGATTTTTTTAAATTTCGGTCCCTGTCACCTATGTAGAGCGGGGGTTTATTCACTGCATAAATGGTAAAATGTCACCCAAGAATGTAACAAAAAAAATTGTGAAATTTATTAACCTGTCTACAAGGTAGAGCATGGGTATATCACACCCAAAAATTGGTGAATTTCATCCGAAAATGTAAGAGACAAATTATTATATTTCTTTTTTACCTGTCTACTAGGTATAGCAGTGGTATATCACAGCCAAAAATTTGTGAATTTCACCCGAAAATGTAACAGACAAATTAGTGAAATGTTTTTACCTGTCTACTAGGTACAGTCGGGGTATATCACACCCAAAAAGTGGTAAATTTCACCCGAATATGTAACAGGCAAATTGGTGAAATGTTACCTGTCTACTAGGTAGAGCAGGGGTATATCACACCCGAAAATTTGTGAATTTCACCAGAAAATGTAACAGACAAATAAGTGAAATGTTTTTACCTGTCTACTAGGTACAGCCAGGGTATATCACACCAAAAAAATTGTGAATTTCACCCAAAAATGTAATAGACAAATTAGTGAAATGACATAAAGTAAAATACGTACAAATTTTAAAAAAAAATTACTTGATTTATGAGGTGGAGGTCCATATGGAGTAGGAGTTTGAGGAGGCGGTGAACGTAGCGGTGTAGGTGGAAGCGGCGGTGGAGGAGGACGAGGTAGCCAACACTGGTTGTTGGTTTAAATGTTTTATTTTATTTTTTATTAGGGTACACTCCAAAAAAGTGTGAAGTATCCAAAATACAACAATGAGCAATTGCGCTGTAGTATAACAATGGCTGGTTAATACCAGTATACATGTCTATACTGCGCAAGGTACAAACAAGTCCTGTGAGAGCCATGCCTGGTTCATTTTAATGAACGTGAGCTTTTCCACATTGGCTGTGGACAGGTGGCTGTGATTGTCTGTGATAACGCCCCCTGCTGTGCTGAACACACATTCAGACAATACACTGGCTGCAGGGCAGGCCAGCATCTCCAAGGCGTAAAGGGCAAGCTCAGGCCATGTGCCCAATTTGGAGACCAAGAAGTTGAAGAGGGCAGACCCGTCATTCAGTACGTGTAGGCGTGTGCACACATACTGCTCCACCATGTTGCTGAAATGCTGCCTCCTGCTAAGACGTTCCATATCAGCTGGTGGTGCTGATTGTGGCATGCTGACAAAGCTTTTCCACATTTCGGACATGCTAACCCTGCCTTCTGAAGTGCTGGTGGTGCCCCAGCTGTGTTGGCGACCTCTTCCTCCTCCTATGCCTTCGCCTTGTGCTTCCACTGTGCCCCAGCTGTCAGGTGGGAATGCCACCAACAGTGCGTCTACCAGCGTGCGCTTGTACTCGCGCATCTTACGATCACGCTTGAGTGACGGAATTAAGGACGGTATGTAGGGCTGGGCGAACCCGAACTATAAAGTTTGCGTTCATACCGAACTGTAGGAGTTTTGGACCCCGGACCCGAACATTTCAGTAAAAGTTCGGGTTCGGGTTTGGTGTTCAGCGCTTTCTTTGCACTTTTTGAAAGGCTGCAGAGCAGCCAATCAACAAGTGCTTAACTGTCGGACCTTAGAAGCCATCACAGCCATGCCTACTAATGCCATGGCTGTGATTGCCCAGAGCAGCATGTGACCCAGGCTCTATATAAGCTTAAGTCACTGTACGTCACTCTGCTGTTACAAGTGTAGGGAGAGGATGCTGCTGGACTTGTGATTTCAGGGAGAGAATAGGAGAGAATCTAACTCAGCGATCTACAGAGAAATAGTTGTGTGGATGCAGGGCACAATCGTTTTACCCTGCCCTGAGCTCATTTTATGCAAGCTCAGTGCACCAGCACTGCATTTGAGCTTTTGGGACATTGCAAATCACCATTTTTGGGGGGCAAACTACAACATATGGATTAGTCAGTGTGCAATTTAAGCTAGAAATACACCAATCATTTTCTGGGGTTTTAAAAACACCCATTTTTTGCCAAAAATTTTTATTTTCTTGATCTGCAAGTGTTAAATTCAAGTTTAACATATACAGCTTTCATATTCTATTACCAAAAAAACACTTTTTTGGCAATCTACAACATCTGGATTAGTCAGCGTGCAATTTAAGCTAGAAATACAACCATCATTTTCTGGGGTTTGAAAAACCCACTTTTTTGACAAAAAACACTATTTTAAGGCCTTGCAGCATTAGCACAAGTGAAATTACAGGATTATATACTGCTGTCAAATTCAGTTGTTAAACAAACATTTGTTTGGGCACAAAAAAATTAGTTGGCAGCTTTTGATGCAGATGTCATAGTGAGATACACCATTAATACATTTGGGTTACATTCAGAGATTTTAAATTCCGCAATTAGTTGCACCAATATTGAATTCAGGCCTACACTGGATCAGGCCCTGTGAGATACCCCCTCTACATACAGGGGTTTGATTCAGGCATTTGAAATACAGCCATTTTGTCGCATAAATTGAATATTGGAATGTCTTAAAATATATCTTTAATAATACCAATTAAAATGATAGGCTCAACAAAAAATATCAAAAACCTCACTAGGAGGTAAAAAAAATCCCTGCCAACCACAGTGAACTGGTAGGAGAAGAAAAAATATAGAGCCAGGAGGTGTGTACACTGGCCCACTCAAAGGAGTGAGTTGGGAAGAAAACAGGGATAGCAAAAAGAAGAGGGAGACAGATGCCGGGTCTCAACCCCTAAACATATCCCTGTGTTCTATCGGTAGATGAAATCTCCATCTGTCTGACCCTAGATGGCCCTCAGACCTATCTTTGGACTGCCCAGCTTCGTCGGAAGCAAAAGGACCAGTCACTACTAGAGAAGTCAGATGAGAAAGAAAAAATAATAAACTATGTCCCTAGGCGTTTCACTGGCATTCGCCAGATCATCAGGGGACCTAAATATCACCAGGACCACAGGCAGACAGTGACCAGCAGTGTGTGCCTATCACAGCCTACAATAGAAAGCTGAGGCAATTATTTCCGATCAAAATGTGAGGATGTACTTAGCTTGCCCAGTGGTCTGCTCGGGTCCAGGGTCCGCACCTATCCTGCGTATGGCAGTGGGAGCGGGTCATAATTGCCTCAGCTTTCTATTGTAGGCTGTGATAGGCACACACTGCTGGTCACTGTCTGCCTGTGGTCCTGGTGATATTTAGGTCCCCTGATGATCTGGCGAATGCCAGTGAAACGCGTAGGGACATAGTTTATTATTTTTTCTTTCTCATCTGACTTCTCTAGTAGTGACTGGTCCTTTTGCTTCCGACGAAGCTGGGCAGTCCAAAGATAGATCTGAGGGCCATCTAGGGTCAGACAGATGGAGATTTCATCTACCGATAGAACACAGGGATATGTTTAGGGGTTGAGACCCAGCATCTGTCTCCCTCTTCTTTTTGCTATCCCTGTTTTCTTCCCAACTCACTCCTTTGAGTGGGCCAGTGTACACACCTCCTGGCTCTATATTTTTTCTTCTCCTACCAGTTCACTGTGGTTGGCAAGGATTTTTTACCTCCTAGTGAGGTTTTTGATATTTTTTGTTGAGCCTATCATTTTAATTGATATTATTAAAGATATATTTTAAGACATTCCAATATTCAATGTATGCGATTATATACTTTGGGCGTCATTGTATTTAAGGGTGACCAGCTTTTTACCCAGGTTGTGTTCATATACAGCCATTTTGTGCAAATAAATATTTAATTTAGGACTACACTGGTTCATGCCCTGTGAGATACTCCCTCTACATACAGGGGTTTGATTCAGGCATTTGAAATGCAGCTATTTGAAATACATCCATTTTATACAAAGAAATATTTAATATAGGCCTACACTGGTTCATGCCATGTGAGATACCCCCTCTATACAGGGTTTTGATTCAGGCATTTGAAATACAGCCAATTGAAATACAGCCATTTTGGGCAAATAAATATTTAATTTAGGCCTACACTGTTTCAGGCTCTGAGATACCCCCTCTACATACAGGGGTTTGATTCAAGAATTTGAAATACAGCCATTTGAAATACATCCATTTTGTGCAAAGACATATTTAATTTAGGCCTACACTGGTTCAGGCCCTGTGAGATACCCCCTCTACATACAGGGTTTTGATTCAGGAATTAGAAATACAGCCATTTGAAATACATCCATTTTGTGCAAATAACTATTTAATTTAGGCCTACACTGGTTCATGCCCTGTGAGATACTCCCTCTAAATACAGAGGTTTTTCTTCAGGCATTTGAAATACCGCCATTTGGTGCACCAATATTGAATTCAGGCCTACTCTGGTTCAGGCTGTGTGAGATACACTCTCTGCATACAGGGGTTGGATTCAGACATTTGAAATTCAGCCATTTGAAATACATCCATTTTGTGCAAAGAAATATTTCATTCAGGCCTACACTGGTTCAGACCGAGTGAGATACACCCTCTACATATAGGGGTTTGATTCAGGCATTTGAAATACAGCCATTTGAAATACAGCCATTTTATGCAAAGAAATATTTAATTTAGGCCTAGACTAATTCAGGCTCTGTGAGATACTCCCTCTACATACAGAGGTTTGATTCAGGAATTTGAAATACAGCCATTTGAAATACATCCATTTTGTGCAAAGAAATATTTCATTCAGGCCTACACTGGTTCAGACCGAATTAGATACATACTCTACATACAGGGGTTTCATTCAGGCATTTGAAATACAGCCATTTGAAATACAGCCATTTTGTGCCAAGAAATATTTCATTCAGGCCTACACTGGTTCAGACTGTGCGAGATACACCCTCTACATACAGAGGTTTGATTCAGGAATTTGAAATACAGCCATTTGAAATACATCCATTTTGTGCAAAGAAATATTTCATTCAGGCCTACACTGGTTCAGACCGAATTAGATACATACTGTAAGATCCTCACCTGCTTTGCACTCCAGGGGAACCAAGAGGGGTCCTCGTGGAGTTGCGGGACAGGTTATGTGTGTCTCTGATGCACCAGCGCTGACCCCTTTGCGAGCCAGTGCGGAGATGCGTTCGCGTGGACATCGGAGGGGAGGACCGTCGGAGTCCCGGGGACAGAGTGGCCAGGCGAGTGACAAGACGCCGCGGCCAGGGTTGTCTCCGGTGTCTCCTGCGACTTCCGTTTCCGCATCTGGGTCCACGCGCTCGCATACTCGCGCTGAGTCAATCATGCGTCCGTGCGTACGCACGAGGGCAGGTTCGCAAAGGGATACACGGTCGCGAGTACGCGCTTCTTATGCACTTCGTCGACCAGTGGCGCATATTATACTGACTCACAAGAGCAAAGTGGATTAGGGAGCCAGCCATGGGTTAATCAACTTGTGATTGCCTTAGGCCTTGTACTCAGGTGCAGGGCAATTTGTTCACCTATGGTAGTGGACACTTGGCACCCTGGGATTGGTCAGCAGGCATTTAAAAGGAGGTCTCTCAGGGTGATCAGTGCCCACTGTTATTTTCCCTCAACCAGGTATAGGTCACAACTCCTAGTGACTGAAGACTGCCAGGAACTTTGTCCTTTACAGCGGACCCAAGATCTGGAGTGACTCGACTGCCAAGTGCACAGCATCATTCAGCACTGGTTGGGACTATTCCTGGAATCTCCTTGCCTGGTTTTTTGTTATTATTCCTTGTTACCAGCAAGTGTCCTGGACGTTTATGTTTCTGGTGAATAAACACCTTTTTGCTTTCATCACTGGTCTGTTTGTTGGTGCCTTGCATTACAGAACAGTGGGCCCAACTAACAGTTGCCATGGACAAGATCCAGCAGCAGCTGAATGAATTAACGGGAGCCCTTAACCTGCTGTTCCAACGACGCCCAAATATACCAGCAGCCGCTGCAGCGCAAATCCAAGAGCAACTGACAACTGTGATGGAGGAGGTTCAGCAGCTTATCCAGGGAGCCTCAGCACTACCCGTCACTATCGCAAGGCATCAAACAGAACCTAAGATCCCTCTGCCTGACCCCTTCACAGGAGAGCGACAGGAGTTCTTAAACTTCAGGGACTCCTGTCTTCTTTATTTCCAGTTACGACCGATGGCTTCTGGCACTCTCAGGCAGAGAATTGGGATTGTAATGTCACTGCTACGTGGAGACCCCCAGCGTTGGGCATTTAACTTGCCTCAAGACCATACAGCTTTTTCGTCAGTGGATGCCTTCTTCGAGGCTATGGCTGCGATTTACGATGACCCGGATCGTACTCGCACCGCAGAGACCAATCTTGAGCATATTCAACAAGGCCGCCGCCCAGCTGAAGAATACGCTGCAGAATTCAGGCAATGGGCAGCTTTCACCACCTGGGGCGACGCAGCCCTACGCCATCGCTTCCATTTGGGACTTTCGGATGCGGTCCGGGATCTTCTTTTGGCCTTGCCTACCCCCTTCTCGTTGGAAATGGCTATCTCTCAGGCAATCGATGCCGACAGGCGAATCCGTGAGAGGCGAGTGGAACGGTCGTCTCGGTTTTCTTCCTCTCGACCACATCCAGGGCCTCTAAAATCGGCCGAAGAGCCAATGGAGGTTGGATCCTCCCATCTCACACAGGCAGAACGAGCTCGTCGCCAACAGAAAGGCCTGTGCCTATTTTGCGGAAAGTCTGGACACCTCGTTAAAACCTGTCCCCTCCTGCCGGCGGGAAACGAATGAACCTAGGGGGCATAGAGGAGAACCCCCTAGGTGCTATTATCCCTCCTCCAAGCCGGGTGATGGTATCCATAGCCTTACGGTGGCAAGACAAAGTCCATGAGTTTTCAGCACTAATCGATTCTGGGGCCGCTGGGAATTTTGTGGACTCAACCTTGGTTCGTCGACTTGGCATCCCGTTGATCCAGCCGAAAACCACCATGTCAGTGACCGCGATTGATGGTTCCCCTCTTCAAGATGGTCGTGCAGTGTGGATGACTCCGGGAATACAGGTAACGGTGGGGGCTGATCATCGGGAGACCTTAAGCCTTTTTGTCCTTGACATGCCATCCACTCCCGTGATTTTGGGTCTCCCTTGGTTAAGGCTCCATAATCCAGTAGTGGACTGGCGCTCGGGTCTTATCTGTCAGTGGAGTACGGAATGCCTTACTAAGTGCATTCGTCCCGACCTGTCACTAGCCTCCATGGAAGTATTAAGTACTTTACCACAGCAGTATCATAATTTCCGAGATGTGTTCAGTCCTCAGGGGGCTGATGTATTACCTCCCCACAGGTCATATGATTGTCCTATAGACCTGTTGCCAGGCACCATGCCACCACGAGGGCATCTTTATAATCTCACTGGGCCTGAGGTTCAGGCTCAGCGGGAGTATATTAAAGAGAACCTTGAGAAGAATTTCATTCGTCCATCCACTTCCCCTGCTGGAGCTGGATTCTTCTTTGTGGAGAAGAAGGATGGAGGCTTGAGACCTTGCATCGATTATCGTGCCCTTAATCGGATTACGGTGAAGAATCGGTATCCACTGCCTCTGATTGATGATCTGTTTTCTCAGGTGGCAGGGGCCCGAGTCTTCACCAAACTCGATTTAAGGGGTGCTTATAATTTAGTTCGCATTAGAGAGGGTGACGAATGGAAGACCGCATTTAATACCAGAGACGGGCATTACGAGTATCTCGTGATGCCTTTCGGTCTCTGTAATGCTCCCGCGGTCTTCCAGGAGTTCAACGATGTTCTCAGAGATTTCTTGGATAGATGTGTTGTTGTCTATCTAGATGACATACTAATCTACTCCTCGGATCTGGTCTCTCATCGGAGACACGTGTGTCAGGTTTTCCAGAAGCTGAGGGAGAACCGCCTCTATGCCAAACTTGAGAAGTGTCTGTTTGAGGTGAAGGAGTTGCCTTTCCTGGGGTACATTATCTCAGAAAAGGGATTGGCTATGGACCCATCCAAACTTTCTGCTGTCTTGGATTGGCCTCAACCTAAGGATCTTAAGGGGTTGCAGCGTTTCTTAGGCTTTGCCAACTTCTACCGCAAGTTGATTAAGAATTTTTCTGCGATAGTAGTACCTCTCACCAACCTCACTAAGAAGGGAGCTAATCCTTCTAAGTGGACGAGAGAGGCAGTCAGAGCCTTTGAGACGCTGAAACAGGCCTTTTGCACGGCACCAATTCTTACTCATCCAGACACCTCCAGACCTTTTGTTCTCGAGGTCGATGCCTCAGAGGTCGGTGTAGGGGCAGTTTCTCACAGTATTCTGGGGACCCCGAGAGGTTACATCCCTGTGCCTTCTTCTCTCGGAAGCTCTCTCCAGCCGAGTGTAATTATGATATCGGCAATAGAGAGCTTCTGGGAGTAAGATTGGCTTTTCAAGAGTGGAGACATTGGCTAGAGGGTGCAGAACATCCCATCACGGTTTACACTGACCACAAAAATTTGGAGTATCTAGAGAGTGCCAAAAGACTCAACTCCCGACAAGCCAGGTGGGCATTGTTTTTCACCCGCTTCAATTTCCGCCTCACTTATAAACCAGGTTCCAAAAACGTGAAGGCAGATGCCCTGTCTCGCTGCTTCCCTGAGGCTGCTTCCGTCCTGGACTCTGAGCCAGAAACCATTCTCCCAACTAAATGTTTTCTTGCTGCCCTGGGGGCCGCAGAAGTAATGGAGGACTTGTCCTCTCTTCTTGAGCCCTCACAGGCAGAGAGTCCACCTGACAAACCCGAGGGTCGATGGTTCGTACCCATTAACCTTCGATTGGAGGTCATCCGACAGCTTCATGACTCAAAGTCTGCCGGGCATTTGGGTGTTAAAAAAACACTTGCCCTTGTTAAACGTCACGTGTGGTGGCCCAACATGTCCGTGGATGTTAAGGCCTATATCCAGGCATGTACTGTTTGCGCCAGATGTAAACCGTCCCGGTCTGCCCCTTCTGGGACTTTACTCCCACTGCCTATTCCCCAGGCTCCATGGACTCACATTTCCATGGATTTCATCACAGATTTGCCAAGGTCCTCTGGAAGTACGGTAATCTGGGTAGTGGTGGACCATTTTAGTAAAATGGCCCATTTTATCCCACTCCCTGGATTGCCCTCGGCCAGAAAATTGGCAGATCTGTTCTTGAATCATGTCTTTCGATTACACGGAGCGCCGGATGAC